>NC_092114.1:14899427-14914305 GCF_045679555.1 Salvelinus alpinus | reverse complement strand
GCAGCTTAATAACCTGTTGAGGATGGGGGCGCTGTTGTGGCTATTTATGCTAATCGTGTAATTTTTTGAAACGGCTTCCCACAAAGTTCTTGATCGTACAATATGCATATTATTATTATTATTGGATAGAAAACAGTCTATAGTTTCTATAGGAGTTGAAATTTTGTCTCTAAGTGGAACAGAGCCCATTCTACAGCAATTTCCCTGACATAGAGTCTTATTTCAGAAATTTTGGCCACTGTTCTGGAGTCAGTTAAAAGGGCACTGTTATTGCTATGACTATACGGACACTGCTTACGTCTTCCCCTGGATGTCTTTACGTGATGACGATTTGAATGGGGTCGATTGCGCGTTCACAGGCACTATAAATTAAAAAACCCTGAGGCTAGTCACTCTTTTGGAGCTGCGTCATGCGCCTAGAGGACACCGAACCGCACCTGTTCCAAGCATTAGTGGAGGGAGTAATATTACTCTGGTCATGTTTCTACTCGTTATGGGAGTTAAAAACATCATAAGGTAGTTAATTTAAAGCGTTTTATAGCAATTTATATCCGTTTAGTGCGATTTTGGGACATTTATTTCTGAAACTCTGTGAATTGCTGGGCACGCTTCCAGTTCATCCCGAACGCAGTTGGCATTTCCACATGGCAAGAGGACAGCTTTCCACCAAAAGACGATTGGACCCAAGAAAGGATCCTTTGCCCAAGATACTGATGGAAGAACAGCTCAAAGTAGGACATTTTTATTATGATAAATCGTGTTTCTGTCGAAAGATATTAGTGGCTTAGGACGCCATGTTTTTTGACGTAGCTTCGCTTGGCGCAAGCTGTATTGAAAAGTAAGGATAATTTAAAAAATGTAATTCCGCGATTGTATTAAGAATTAAATTGTCTATCAATCCCTGTCCACCCTATATTTTTTAGTCACGTTTATGAGTATTTATGTATAAGAGTAGATCACTGTCTAAGTGGCGCACAGACTTTTTCTGACCAGCTGAGCTACATTTCACATTGTCTAACCATGATTTTGGTGGCTAAATATAAACATTTTCGATCAAACTCTATATGGATTGTGTAATATGATGTTACAGGAGTGTCATCTGAAGAATTCTGAGAAGGTTAGTGAAAAAATTAATATATTTTGGCGATGTTTACTTTTATCGCTCACTTTGGCTAGAATCAATGCTGGGCTGCTATGTGCTATGTGCTATGCTAATATAACGATTTATTGTGTTTTCGCTGTAAGACACTTAGAAAATCTGAAATATTGTCTGTATTCACAGGATCTGTGTCTTTCGATTTGTGTATGCTGTGTATTTTTACGAAATGTTGGAGGATTAGTAAGTAGGTAAACACGTTGCTCTAAGTAGTTTTTCTATTCCATTTGTGACGGTGGGTGCAATTGTAACCTATGCCATCTACCTGAAATATGCACTTTTTTCTAACAAAACCTATCCCATACCATAAATATGTTATCAGACTGTCATCTGATGAGTTTTTTTATTGGTTAGGGGCTATAAATATCTTAGTTTAGCCGAATTGGTGATAGCTACTGGTGTTGGTGGACAAATAAAAGATGGTGGATTATGCTAATGTGTTTTTAGGTAATAGATGTACATCTTTACATATTGTGTCTTCCCTGTAAAACATTTTAAAAATCGGACATGTTGACTGGATTCACAAGATCTGTGTCTTTCATTAGCTGTATTGGACTTTAATGTGTGAAAGTTAAATATTTTAAAAAAATATTGTTTTTGAATTTCGCGGCACTGGTTTTTCAGTGGGGGTGGGGGGGGAGTGCCGCTAGCGCCACTCTCATCCTAGACAGGTTAATCGAGGAAAATAAGAACAATCCAAAATTTCTTTTTGATACTGTTGCGAAACTAACTAAAAAGCAGCATTCCCCAAGAGAGGATGGCTTTCACTTCAGCAGTAATAAATTCATGAACTTCTTTGAGGAAAAGATCATGACCGTTAGAAAGCAAATTACGGACTCCTCTTTGAATCTGCGTATTCCTCCAGGGCTTAGCTGTCCTGGATCCGCACAGCTCTGCGAGGGCCTGGGATCGGGAGAGACACTTAAGTGTTTTAGTACTATATCTCTTGACACAATGATGAAAATAATCATGGCCTCTAAACCTTCAAGCTGCATACTGGATCCTATTCCTACTAAACTGCTGAAGGAGCTGCTTCCTGTGCTTGGCCCTCCTATGTTGAACATAATAAACAGCTCTCTATCGACCGGATGTGTACCAGACTCACTAAAAGTGGCAGTGATAAAGCCTCTCTTGAAAAAGCCAAACCTTGACCCGGAAAATATAAAAAACTATCGGCCTATATCGAATCTTCCATTCCTCTCAAAAATTTTAGAAAAAGCTGTTGCGCAGCAACTCACTGCCTTTCTGAAGACAAACAATGTATACGAAATGCTTCAGTCTGGTTTTAGACCCCATCATAGCACTGAGACTGCACTTGTGAAGGTGGTAAATGACCTTTTAATGGCGTCAGACCGAGGCTCTGCATCTGTCCTCGTGCTACTAGACCTTAGTGCTGCCTTTGACACCATCAATCACCATATTCTTTTGGAGAGACTGGAAACCCAAATTGGTCTACACGGACAAGTTCTGGCCTGGTTTAGATCTTACCTGTCGGAAAGATATCAGTTTGTCTCTGTGAATGGTCTGTCCTCTGACAAATCAACTGTACATTTCGGTGTTCCTCAAGGTTCCGTTTTAGGACCACTATTGTTTTCACTATATATTTTACCTCTTGGGGATGTTATTCGAAAACATAATGTTAACTTTCACTGCTATGCGGATGACACACAGCTGTACATTTCAATGAAACATGGTGAAGCCCCAAAATTGCCCTCGCTAGAAGCCTGTGTTTCAGACATAAGGAAGTGGATGGCTGACAACTTTCTACTTTTAAACTCGGACAAAACAGAGATGCTTGTTCTAGGTCCCAAGAAACAAAGAGATCTTCTGTTAAATCTGACAATTCATCTTGATGGTTGTAAAGTCGTCTCAAATAAAACTGTGAAGGACCTCGGCGTTACTCTTGACCCTGATCTCTCTTTTGACGAACACATCAAGACTGTTTCAAGGACAGCTTTTTTCCATCTACGTAACATTGCAAAAATCTGAAATTTTCTGTCCAAAAATGATGCAAAAATTAATCCATGCATTTGTTACTTCTAGGTTAGACTACTGCAATGCTCTACTTTCCGGCTACCCGGATAAAGCACTAAATAAACTTCAGTTAGTGCTAAATACGGCTGCTAGAATCCTGACTAGAACCAAGAAATTTGATCACATTACTCCAGTGCTAGCTTCCCTACACTGGCTTCCTGTTAAGGCAAGGGCTGATTTCAAGGTTTTACTGTTAACCTATAAAGCGTTACATGGGCTTGCTCCTACCTATCTTTCCGAGTTGGTCCTGCCGTACATACCAATACGTACGCTACGGTCACAAGACGCAGGCCTCCTAATTGTCCCTAGAATTTCTAAGCAAACAGCGGGAGGCAGGGCTTTCTCCTATAGATCTCCATTTTTATGGAACAGTCTGCCTACCCATTTGAGAGACGCAGACTCGGTCTCAACCTTTAAGTCTTTACTGAAGACTTATCTCTTCAGTAGGTCATATGGTTGAGTGTAGTCTGGCCCAGGAGTGTGAAGGTGAACGGAAAGGCTCTGGAGCAACGAACCGCCCTTGCTGTCTCTGCCAGGCCGGTTCCCCTCTCTCCACTGGGATTCTCTGCCTCTAACCCTGTTACAGGGGCTGAGTCACTGGCTTGCTGGTGCTCTTTCATGCCGTCCCTAGGAGGGGTGCGTCACTTGAGTGGGTTGAGTTACTGACGTGATCTTCCTGTCTGGGTTGGCGCCCCCCCTTGGTTTGTGCTGTGGTGGAGACCTTTGTGGGTTATACTCGGCCTTGTCTCCGGATTGTAATGTTGGTGGTTGAGGATTTCCCTCTAGTGGTGCGGGGGCTGTGCTTTGGCAAAGTGGGTGGGGTTATATCCTTCCTGTTTGGCCCTGTCCGGGGGTTTCTTCGGATGGGGCCACAGTGTCTCCTGACCGCTCCTGTCTCAGCCTCCAGTATTTATGCTGCAGTAGTTTATGTGTCGGGGGGCTAGGGTCAGTTGGTTACCTGGAGTACTTCTCCTGTCTTATCCAGTGTCCTGTGTGAATTTAAGTATGCTCTCTCTAATTCTTTCGTTCTCTCTTTCTCTCTGAGAACCTGAGCCCTAGGACCATATGTCAGGACTACCGGGCATGATGACACCTTGCTGTCCCCAGTCCGCCTGGCCTTGCTGCTATTCCAGTTTCAACTGTTCTGCCTGCGGTTACGGAACCCCTACCTGTCCCAGACCTGCTGTTTTCAACTCTTAATGATCGGCTATGAAAAGCCAACTGAGATTTATTCCTGATTATTATTTGACCATGCTTGTCATTTATGAACATTTTGAAAATCTTGGCGCTCTCTAATTTTCTCCTTCTCTCTTTCTTTCTCTCGGAGGACCTGAGCCCTAGGACCATACGTCGGGACTACCGGCCGTGGTGACTCCTTGCTGTCCCCAGTCCGCCTGGCCTTGCTGCTATTCCAGTTTCAACTGTTCTGCCTGCGGTTATGGAACCCCTACCTGTCCCAGACCTGCTGTTTTCAACTCTTAATGATCGGCTATGAAAAGCCAACTGAGATTTATTCCTGATTATTATTTGACCATGCTTGTCATTTATGAACATTTTGAAAATCTTGGCTCTCTCTAATTTTCTCCTTCTCTCTTTCGGAGGACCTGGGCCCTAGGACCATGCGTCGGGACTGCCGCCCGTGGTGACTCCTTGCTGTCCCCAGTCCGCCTGGCCTTGCTGCTATTCCAGTTTCAGCTGTTCTGCCTGCGGTTATGGAACCGCCACCTGTCCCAGACCTGTTGTTTTTCAACTCTTGATGATCGGCTATGAAAAGCCAACTGAAAATTATTCATGATTATTATTTGACCATGCTTGTCACTTATGAACATTTTTGAACATCTTGGCATAGTTCTGTTATAATCTCCACCCGGCACAGCCAGAAGAGGACTGGCCACCCCTCTTAGCCTGGTTCCTCTCTAGGTTTCTTCCTAGGTTTTGGCCTTTCTAGGGAGTTTTTCCTAGCCACCGTGCTTCTACACCTGCATTACTAGCTGTTTGGGGTTTTAGGCTGGGTGTCTGTACAGCACTTCGAGATATTAGCTGATGTACGAAGGGCTATATAAAATAAAATTGAATTGAATTGAATGGTCCTGGGGTTCTGTTCATAAACACAAACACACCCCACAGAGCCCCAGGACAACAGCACAATTAGACCCAACCAAGTCATGAATAAACTAAAAGATAATTACTTGACACATTGTAAAGAATTAACAAAAAACTGAGCAAGCAAGAATGCTATTTGGCCCTAAACAGAGAGTACACAGTGGCAGAATACTCGACCTCTGTGACTGACCCAATCTTAAAGAAATCTTTGACCAGATGGCGCCGGAGGACATTGCTGCCGTTTTACGGTCTCCTAACCAATTGTGTGTTTTTTTTCACATTATTTTTAAACTTATTTTGTACATAATGTTTCTGCCACCTTCTCTTATGACCAAAAAGAGCTTCTAGATATCAGGAACGAGAGAGAGAGGGAGTCATCTCGTACTGGAAGATGATGTTTTCTTTAACGATTCGGACGTGAAGGATTTACTTCAGACAACCGAACAAGGCCCAAATTCCTGTCATTCGCATGAAGAAGAGACAGAGATATCGGGGACGTAGGTCTGGGTGCCTTGTAAGGATCAGTACTATTAGCCAACGTATAATCATTGGATAACAAAATTGACAGAACTACGATCAAAAATATCCTACCCACAGGACATTAAAAATGGAAAAATCTTATGTTCCACCGAGTCGTGGCTGAACGACAACATGAATGACATACAGCTGGCGGGTTTTATGCCTCATCTGCAAGGTAGAACAGCCGCCTCCTCTAAGACAAGGGGTGGTGGTCTGTGTATATTTGTAAACAATAGCTGGTGCTCAAAATCTAATAGAAAGGAAGTCTCAAGGTTTTGCTAGGTAGAGTATCTCATGATAAGCTGTAGACCACACTATTTAATAAGAGAGTGTTCATCTATATTCTTCGTAGCTGTCTATTTACCACCACAAACCAATGCTGGTACTAAGACCGCACTCAATGAGCTGTATACGGCCATAAGCAAACATGAAGACGCTCATCCATAGGCAGCGCTCCTAGTGGCGGGGGACTTTAATGCAGGAAAGCCGAAATCCGTTTTACCTAATTTCTACCAGGATGTTAAATGTGCAACCAGAGTGAAAAAAACTCTAGACCACCTTTACTCCACACACAGAGACGCGTAGAAAGCTCTCCCTCCATTTGGCAAATCTGACCATAATTCTGTCCTCCGCTTGTTTTGCCCACGTTTACGGACACCAGCCATATTGTATAGACATGTAGCTATCTAGCTAAACAATTAACTTTAATCCCAATTCATAATGTTACTACCCTACATGAATCTGCAGGTAGTTAACCAACCAGGTTGAATGTTAGCTAGCTAACATTAGTCTATAACTAGCAAATGCAAATTGCTCTGAGATACAAATAATATTACTACACAGATCACGCACTTAACATTAGCTAGCTAGCCAGCCAGTTTAAGTTACGGTACACTTTAACTTGAAATGAAAAACGATTTTCTGACTAAATTTGAAACATGTAATATCTGAAAATGTAGCTAGCTAGACTCTCTTCCCCTTATACATGGAGGAACGCTTCTCCCTCTCTGTCACGGATGCCATGGTTACCCTTAGTTTGAAGATGTAATCCGGAGACAGGTGTTTTATACAACAACCTTCTGTGTGTTTTCTTTTCGACTTTGTCTGCATATTTGCAATCAAACGCCAGATTTTTCTCAATTTTCTTTGTTATCATACTCTAACTCCAATGATTTCAAAGCTCGGCGGAGCGCGACACTTATGCAGTTCTACTACGTGATAACTTTCAAAAAAGTTGCGTTGGAAAGGAACTCGTCTCTCGGCATGTCCAGCCCACTCATGATCTCAGCCAATCATGCTAGTGGGAAGGTTGCTGACTTTTTCCGTGACTAAACCACCACAACTAGGCTCGTAATTTAACAATTGCATTCATATTTACAGATGGCATACAAGTTTGTTATTAAGGCACATCAAAGTTCACATGTTCCAGAAGGCATTTCAGCCAAAAAACGCATTTTGAAAAAAATAAATATTAAGTTCAAATGGCTCTCCTGTGAAGTAGTAATGTCCGAAAAACGCCTAGATTCTTGAAACGAGTCACATTTAGGTTTAAAATGATTGTACACGAACACTGTTAGAGGGCTTCCATGTGAGGAAAAACAATAATTGCCTTGCTTTTGGAGAATTTGCCATGTTGCCTCAACTGCCAATACTGGGTGGGAAAGGTCTATATGGGGACTGCAAAAGGTAACATGGTAAATGTATTATTACATTATTATTATGCTGGATTGGATCTTTAAAAAAAAAAAGTTAAGCAGTGCTACTATGAACTAACTGCAGCCCTCCAGGACTGTGAACTAGCTAGTGTACTTACTCGGTGTAAAGTAAGGGGGGGGGGGGGGTTAGAACATAGACATAGAATGAATAGAACAAACCTTGGAACCTCTAACCCTGACTATTTGACTGGAAAACTCATGGGTCATTTGCAATGGCTGCCTGGTATTGTGATGCATAATAATTTCCATGTCAATTTAAAATGTTCATTCAAATTATGTTAACTGATATGGCTCAAGCAATGGAATTTATTTTATTGTAATGTCTATTGAGTTGAATCAACAAATCACAGCACATATCTTAGCACATATTTTACTTCCTGCTTTGTTCCTATGGGTACACTTGCAATGGCCGCCAGTCCACCCATTATGCCATCATTGACTTGAATGTGGACGCCCGTTCTACTAATTCCATTTCTATGAGTTAGACAGCTGGAGATGTCATCAGAGAGTCTAGAACCCCCGCAGTAGACACACACACACACACACACAAACACACACGCACACACGCACACATACCCTATTCAATGCTTCCTGTGTTTTACAGCCCATTGTTATACATAGCAACACAAAATAGACCGTTTGCTTCACTTTTGTGTAATTGGGAAAACACACACACACAAGTCACTTACACACAAACACAATTCCATGAGAGTGAGGGGGTCTATGAGTCCACTCAGCTGTGGAATACAGGACAGAAAAACAGGAACTTTCCCCAGATCTGAGAGAGAGAGAAAGAGAGAGAGAGAGAAATAGAATACAAAAAAACAGATAGAGGAAGTCGAGGATGAAAGGATGAGAGACAGAAACAACACAACAGAAAACTACAGGAAGCAGCTGAAACCCTCACTGGAGTGTTTGATGAAACTACAGGAAGCAGCTGAAACCCTAACGGAAGTGATTGATAAAACTACAGGAAGCAGCTGAAACCCTCACTGGAGTGTTTGATAAAACTACAGGAAGCAGCTGAAACCCTCGTGGAAGTGATTGATAAAACTACAGGAAGCAGCTGAAACCCTCGTGGAAGTGATTGATAAAACTACAGGAAGCAGCTGAAACCCTCACGGAAGTGATTGATAAAACTACAGGAAGCAGCTGAAACCCTCGTGGAAGTGATTGATAAAACTACAGGAAGCAGCTGAAACCCTTGTGGAAGTGATTGATAAAACTACAAGAAGCAGCTGAAACCCTTGTGGAAGTGATTGATAAAACTACAGGAAGCAGCTGAAACCCTCGTGTAAGTGATTGATAAAACTACAGGAAGCAGCTGAAACCCTCATGGAAGTGATTGATAAAACTACAGGAAGCAGCTGAAACCCTCATGGAAGTGATTGATAAAACTACAGGAAGCAGCTGAAACCCTCGTGGAAGTGATTGATAAAGGATCTCACAGGGGGAGTCAGTTTTCAATATCAACAAAAAATATATAATATAATATATATAATAATATATAACATATCATATAATTTCAGTCTGTATGGCAACAAAGTGCGTTAGGAATATCTAGGATTGTGTGTTCGGAATGTCTAGGAATATGTGTGTGTTAGACAGACAGCAGTTAGCCGTGCCGGGTGTGTTTCTGCCAAAGAATGCCACTGTATTTGTGTGTGTGTGTGTGTGTGTGTGTGTGTGTGTGTGTGTGTGTGTGTGTGTGTGTGTGTGTGTGTGTGTGTGTGTGTGTGTGTGTGTGTGTGTGTGTGTGTGTGTGTGTGTGTGCGTCCATTCGTGTCACTGTTCAGTCTGCCAAGAAATCCATTCTGCCTGTAGCTGGTTCACCTTAGATCACCCTCTCTCTCATGCCAGACCAATACATTTCAATACCTTTCACTGTTAAAGCTTAGGCTGTGTGTGTTTGTGTGTGTGTGTGTGTGTGTGTGTGTGTGTGTGTGTGTGTGTGTGTGTGTGTGTGTGTGTGTGTGTGTGTGTGTGTGTGTGTGTGTGTGTGCGTGCGCGTGTGCGCGTGTGCGTGTGCGCGTGTGCGTGTGCGTGTGCGTGTGTGTGTGTGTGTGTGTGTGTGTGTGTGTGTGTGTGTGTGTGTGTGTGTGTGTGTGTGTGTGTGTGTGTGTGTGTGTGTGTAAACATTTCAAATGTTATTTGGCACATGCGGCGAATAAAACAGGTGTAGACTTTACCCCAAAACGTTTAGTTAAGAGCCCTTAACCAACAGTGCAGAGAAAAAGGAAGAACGTAAAAGAAATACAAAATAATAACACAATAGAAAACAATAACGATGCTTTATACTGTAGAGTACCAGTACTGAGTCAATGTGTAGGGGTACCGGTACTGATTCAATGTGCAGGGGTACCGGTACTGAGTCAATGTGTAGGGGTACCGGTACTGAGTCAATGTGTAGGGGTACCGGTACTGATTCAATGTGCAGGGGTACCGGTACTGATTCAATGTGTAGGGGTACCGGTACTGATTCAATGTGTAGGGGTACCGGTACTGATTCAATGTGTAGGGGTACCGGTACTGAGTCAATGTGTAGGGGTACCGGTACTGATTCAATGTGTAGGGGTACCGGTACTGATTCAATGTGTAGGGGTACCGGTACTGATTCAATGTGCAGGGGTACCGGTACTGAGTCAATGTGTAGGGGTACCGGTACTGATTCAATGTGTAGGGGTACCGGTACTGAGTCAATGTGTAGGGTTACCGGTACTGATTCAATGTGTAGGGGTACCGGTACTGATTCAATGTGCAGGGGTACCGGTACTGAGTCAATGTGCAGGGGTACCGGTACTGAGTCAATGTGTAGGGGTACCGGTACTGAGTCAATGTGCAGGGGTACCGGTACTGAGTCAACTTGCAGGGGTACCAGTACTGAGTCAACGTGCAGGGGTACGAGGTAGTGGAGGTTATATGTACATGTAGGTAGGGGTAAAAGTGATCTATCATCAGGATAGATCATAAACAGAGTAGCAGCAGCAGCATATGGAGGAATGTAAAAGTGTGTATGGAAAAGTGACTAGGCAATCAGGATAGATCAGGGGTCTCCAACCTTTTCTACTATGAAAGCTCCTTTAAACCCAAAAAATGAAACGTAATTCCCCGTTACTTGGTCATCAAGTGTGCCATCTAACGCGCCGGTCTAGTTCTGTACTGCTGCTGCTAATTTCATAGCAAAGTTTGCAAATAACCAATAATATAACAAACAAAAATATAAACGCAATATGCAACTATTTCAAGTAAATTCAATTGAAAATGTATCCTAATTTATGGATTTCATATGACTTGGAATACAGATATGCATCTGTTGGTCACAGATATCTTTAAAAAAAAAAGTTAGAACCAGGAATCAGAGAACCAGTAAGTATCTGTGTCCACCATTTTCCTCATGCAGCACGACACATCTCCTTCACATAGAGTTCATCAGGCTGTTGATTTTGGCCTGATGTGGAATGTTATCCCACTCCTCTTCCCAAACATGCTCAATGCGTGACCTGTCTGGTGAGTGTGCAGGCCATGGAAGAAAAATTTGATTTTCAGCTTCTAGGAATTGTGTACAGATCCTTGCGACATGGGGCCATGTATTATCAGGCTGAAACATGAGGTGATGGCGGTGGATGAATGGCACAACAATGGGCCTTAGGATCTCGTCACGGTAACTCTGTGCATTCAAATTGCCATCAATAAAATGCAATTGTGGTCGTTGTCCGCAGCTTAAGCCTGCTCATACCATAACCCCACCGCCACCATGACATCAGCAAACAGTTGAAACCGGGATTCATCCTTCTCCAGCATACCAGTAGCCATCGAAGGTGAGCATTTACCCACTGAAGTCAGTTACAACACTGAACTGCAGTCAGGTCAAGACCCTGGCGAGGACGATGAGCATGTAGATGACATTCCCTGAGACGGTTTCTGACAGTTTGTGTAGAAATTCTTTGGATGTCCCACAGTCTCATCAGCTGTCCGGGTGGCTGGTCTCAGACAATCCCACAGTCTCATCAGCTGTCCGGGTGGCTGGTCTCAGACAATCCCACAGTCTCATCAGCTGTCCGGGTGGCTGGTCTCAGACAATCCCACAGTCTCATCAGCTGTCCGGGTGGCTGGTCTCAGACAATCCCACAGTCTCATCAGCTGTCCGGGTGGCTGGTCTCAGACAATCCCACAGTCTCATCAGCTGTCCGGTGGCTGGTCTCAGACAATCCCACAGTCTCATCAGCTGTCCGGTGGCTGGTCTCAGACAATCCCACAGTCTCATCAGCTGTCCGGGTGGCTGGTCTCAGACGATCCCACAGTCTCATCAGCTGTCCGGTGGCTGGTCTCAGACAATCCCACAGTCTCATCAGCTGTCCGGGTGGCTGGTCTCAGACAATCCCACAGTCTCATCAGCTGTCCGGGTGGCTGGTCTCAGACGATCCCACAGGTGAAGAAGCTGGATGTGGAGGTCCTGGGCTGACGTGTTTCCTTCCACATGGTATGTGGTTGTGAGGCCGGTTGGACATACTGCCAAATTATCTCAAACAACATTGGAGGCACCTTATGGTAGAGAAATTAACATTAAATTCTCTGGCTGACATTTCTAATGTCAGCATGCCAATTGCATTCTCCCTCAAAACTTGAGACATCTGTGGCATTGTGTTGTTTGACAAAACTGCTCATTTTAGAGTTCCTCCCCCCCCCCCCAGCATAATCCATTCACCTGCCACACCTGTCAGGTGAATGGATTATCTTGGCAAAGGAGAAATGCTCACTAACAGGGATGTAAACTAATTTGAGAGAAATAAGCTTCTTGAGCATATGGAACACTTCTGGGGTCTTTTATTTCAGCTCATCAAACATGGGACCAACACTTCACATGTTCTGTTTATATTTTTGCTCAGTTTATTAACACAAATGATATACTTACTCATGATATACTTCTGCCAGGTAAGTTAAGGTATTTTTTTACCTGACTACATCAACATCACTTATTAGATGACCTGCAAAAAAAAATGAAGACTAAAGTTAACACACACTGAAAAAATGTATGTGGACTAGAATGAGGTTCTCTCCTTGCTATATTGTTGCTTCACTCAGAAATTACCGTCTTCAGAGAATGTTTTTATAATTTTAACTGCAGATAATCAATGTCTGAAGCTCAACAAGCTGTAGTAAAAGTATGCAAAGGAAATGAACGTCTCTTCCACATAAAAAGAGCCGTTCAAAAAGACAAGTTAGATCGCGACCGACCCCCTTCACTACTGACTACACAGTGGTAGACAAACACCGCCACCACAGAAAGGGGCAATATTGCTGAAATCTAATTGGCAGATATTGTGTTAGGTTTGGCTTTTTAAGCCAATAGCGGCTAACCAGGGATAATGTTAGTGTTGATTAGATAGTAGCTCGGAGCTTGCACTGTCTGATACTTGTGGGATTTGTTAATGACAATTTGTGGTGGAACATGTGAAAATTGCAAGTACTTTCAGAATTGTTTGGCTAGATAATAAACAGAGTGGCTGCAGTTTATGTGAAAAGAGTGTGTGTGTGTGTGTGTGTGTGGATAGTCAGATGAATATAATAGTTTGATTAAAACGTTTACATGTTTTGCGAAAATAACGATTTCCCTAATAATCCTGTTTACATGGACACATCTGATATCCGGCTACCCGACGGATCTTTTGATAAAAGCAGAAAATCAGTCATCATAATTAGACATCCTACCACACTGACCATGTTCTTTCTGAGAAGACTATTTGATTCTGAGTTCGGACATATAAAGTTTGTATTTGAAAATTATTTAAAGACGCAAATGTTTTTTCTTCAGAACTTCACCCGCACTACCAGTGCTGGTATACCCGCAGATCAAATACCCCGCTGGAATGCGGAGTAAGCTGTTTACATGTCCTACTAATTCAAAAGAATGCTCAGAAAACCAGGTGTTTTAATCGGTGTATGCTCACTTCGATTATGACCGTACGCCGATTAAGATAAGCAGATGAAGGTGTTTACATGACTAACGCCATACTCGGCCTTCTGCCATAATCAGTTTAATATTGAATTCTTAGTGTGCATTTTTGTATTATGCTAATTAGACTTCCGCGGGCTGTGGACATCAACTCTAGGGGGTTAAAGAGATGGGTGGAGCTAAGGCTTAAGAGGGTGTGAACGATGTGGAATGGGTGTAGACAAAGAAAAGCTCTCCAGTAGGTGTACCAAAACATTCAAGGGACATTTTCTCAAAAGTGGGGTTACATGTTTATCAGCTTTCAAAGCAGAATTACTTTCACATTGTTCCTCAAATGAAGTGTATGATAAACCATTTTGTAGCTCTGAGACTCTACTTTTATCCAATGTAAAAAAACACAATTTCAAATTTTACATTCAGTAGCTCCTACCTATATATGTATAACTTTATGAGCTGGAATGCCTCTTTGCAAGTATTTTTTTTCCGTTTGCCCTCGTTAGCAAATTTAGCTAGCAGTCTCCATGGAAATTTGCTATTACTTCTGCTAATTTTATTAGCTTTCTGGTAATAGACGCCCAATGGGCTTTTTGCATTTCTGTGACGCCCCCTTGTGTACTAAGCCGGTAACACTGTAAATCACGGGATGAGAGAAGGACGGTATGAACATCTGGATACCCCTCGACCCTAACATGAACCCAGATTACATGTATTCCCTTTTCCGCTCTTTTGTTCTGTATATATTTCTGTCTGAGTAAAGCTGGAACAAATTGACTATGGACTTGTGTTCTGAACCGCTACTAGTAGGGTCTTTGTTAGGGGAGAATAGATTTGCCTGACCTGGACATTGACACCTCTCCACTAGATGATGGAGTGATGAACTTGTTGTTGGTAAAATAGGTTGATGTGTTCAAGGGATCACAGAGTGTACTGCCTGCCAAGCCTCCTCATTGCTGATTGGTCAAGTTTAGTGGAGCCAGATTCTTGCCTCTGCTTCTGGCTGTTGGAGAGGGGGAAGGGTAGTTGAGCGAGCTGGGGCCTTTTATGGCCCTGCCTCTAGGAGCCTATCAGCCTTCTGTCTGTCAGCTTGTGACATGATGAGAGGGATTGAGAGAGGGACTACCTGTAAGATATTTTATGAACAGTGCTATAAACGTATTGAAGAGGTTTTTGACCATTCAGTGACCTAATCTCAAATATAGTATATATATTTTTTGTCGTCCACTAAAGAATGTGATGTTGGTGATAAAAATGCTCTTTGATCAGTTATGAAAATAAGGACTTCAGCATGGGGTTTTCTGGACAGTAGGGGACACCTAGACCTTGTTATGACTAAACGTCTATAAATACAGATTGGGATCTCTGCTCCATGTCAGGGAATCACCGGAGGGGCATAATGAC
>NC_092114.1:14890865-14899327 GCF_045679555.1 Salvelinus alpinus | reverse complement strand
ACTACTATAAACCTACCTGAGAACACTATAAACCTACCTGAGAACACTATAAACCTACCTGAGACTACTATAAACCTACCTGAGAACACTATAAACCTTCTGTTAGAACCCAGCTAATCCTACCTGAGACTACTATAAACCTACCTGAGAACACTATAAACCTACCTGAGAACACTATAAACCTACCTGAGAACACTATAAACCTACCTGAGAACACTATAAACCTACCTGAGAACACTATAAACCTACCTGAGAACACTATAAACCTACCTGAGAACACTATAAACCTACCTGAGAACACTATAAACCTACCTGAGACTACTATAAACCTACCTGAGAACACTATAAACCTACCTGAGAACACTATAAACCTACCTGAGACTACTATAAACCTACCTGAGAACACTATAAACCTACCTGAGAATACTATAAACCTACCTGAGACTACTATAAACCTACCTGAGACTACTATAAACCTACCTGAGAACACTATAAACCTACCTGAGAACACTATAAACCTACCTGAGAACACTATAAACCTACCTGAGAACACTATAAACCTACCTGAGACTACTATAAACCTACCTGAGAACACTATAAACCTACCTGAGAACACTATAAACCTTCTGTTAGAACCCAGCTATTCCTACCTGAGACTACTATAAACCTACCTGAGAACACTATAATCCTACCTGAGAACACTATAATCCTACCTGAGAACACTATAATCCTACCTGAGAACACTATAAACCTACCTGAGAACACTATAAACCTACCTGAGAACACTATAATCCTACCTGAGAACACTATAAACCTACCTGAGAACACTATAATCCTACCTGAGAACACTATAATCCTACCTGAGAACACTATAAACCTACCTGAGAACACTATAAACCTACCTGAGAACACTATAATCCTACCTGAGAACACTATAAACCTACCTGAGAACACTATAATCCTACCTGAGAACACTATAAACCTACCTGAGAACACTATAATCCTACCTGAGAACACTATAAACCTACCTGAGAACACTATAATCCTACCTGAGAACACTATAAACCTACCTGAGACTACTATAAACCTACCTGAGAACACTATAAACCTACCTGAGAACACTATAAACCTACCTGAGACTACTATAAACCTACCTGAGAACACTATAAACCTACCTGAGACTACTATAAACCTACCTGAGAACACTATAAACCTACCTGAGAATACTATAAACCTACCTGAGACTACTATAAACCTACCTGAGACTACTATAAACCTACCTGAGAACACTATAAACCTACCTGAGAACACTATAAACCTACCTGAGAACACTATAAACCTACCTGAGACTACTATAAACCTACCTGAGAACACTATAAACCTACCTGAGAACACTATAAACCTTCTGTTAGAACCCAGCTATTCCTACCTGAGACTACTATAAACCTACCTGAGAACACTATAAACCTACCTGAGAACACTATAAACCTACCTGAGACTACTATAAACCTACCTGAGAACACTATAAACCTACCTGAGAACACTATAAACCTACCTGAGAACACTATAAACCTACCTGAGAACACCATAAACCTACCTGAGAACACTATAAACCTACCTGAGACTACTATAAACCTACCTGAGAACACTATAAACCTACCTGAGAACACTATAAACCTACCTGAGAACACTATAAACCTACCTGAGAACACTATAAACCTACCTGAGAACACTATAAACCTACCTGAGAACACTATAAACCTACCTGAGAACACTATAAACCTTCTGTTAGAACCCAGCTAATCCTACCTGAGACTACTATAAACCTACCTGAGAACACTATAAACCTACCTGAGAACACTATAAACCTACCTGAGACCACTATAAACCTACCTGAGAACACTATAAACCTTCTGTTAGGACCCAGCTAATCCTACCTGAGAACACTATAAACCTACCTGAGACTACTATAAACCTACCTGAGAACACTATAAACCTTCTGTTAGAACCCAGCTAATCCTACCTGAGAACACTATAACCTACCTGAGAACACTATAAACCTACCTGAGAACACTATAAACCTACCTGAGAACACTATAATCCTACCTGAGACTACTATAAACCTACCTGAGAACACTATAATCCTACCTGAGACTACTATAAACCTACCTGAGAACACTATAAACCTACCTGAGAACACTGTAAACCTTCTGTTAGAACCCAGCTAATCCTACCTGAGAACACTATAATCCTACCTGAGACTACTATAAATCTACCTGAGAACACTATAAACCTACCTGAGAACACTATAAACCTTCTGTTAGAACCCAGCTAATCCTACCTGATAAACCTACCTGAGACTACTATAAATCTACCTGAGAACACTATAAACCTACCTGAGAACACTATAAACCTTCTGTTAGAACCCAGCTAATCCTACCTGAGAACACTATAAACCTACCTGAGAACACTATAAACCTACCTGAGAACACTATAAACCTACCTGAGACTACTATAAACCTACCTGAGAACACTATAAACCTTCTGTTAGAACCCAGCTAAACCTACCTGAGACTACTATAAATCTACCTGAGAACACTATAAACCTACCTGAGAACACTATAAACCTACCTGAGAACACTATAAACCTACCTGAGAACACTATAAACCTACCTGAGAACACTATAAACCTACCTGAGAACACTATAAACCTTCTGTTAGAACCCAGCTAATCCTACCTGAGAACACTATAATCCTACCTGAGACTACTATAAACCTACCTGAGACTACTATAAACCTACCTGAGAACACTATAAACCTACCTGAGAACACTATAAACCTACCTGAGAACACTATAAACCTACCTGAGACTACTATAAACCTTCTGCACAGCTGCTGTGTGTGGCTAGTTGACCAAGTAACACACCACGGTAACACACCACATTAACACAGCACCAGAGGAGGCTCCTCAGAGGAGGAATGGGAGGACCATCCTACTCAGTGAATTTCATAAAAATAAAAACAGTAAAACATTTAAAAAGTTATCATTTTTAGATAAAACTATACTAAATATAATCACGTCACCAAATAATTAATTAAAACAGACTATTTTGCTAAGAAGGTCTACAGTAGCCTCATCAGCACTCTGTAGGGTAGCATCATGGTGTAGCCGGAGGACAGCTATCTTCCGTCCTCCTCTGGGTACATTGACTTCAATTCAAAAGTTATGACAACTTCCGGAGGATGTACTCATTTACATTTACATTTAAGTCATTTAGCAGACGCTCTTATCCAGAGCGACTTACAAATTGGTGCATTCACCTTATGATATCCAGTGGAAATTAGTCGTCCAAGTACAGAGTTCTCTTCACATGTGAACTAACGAGCGTTGTCCTGTTTAAAACTCCAACCTATCAGAGCTCTTGCAGCGTAACCTGACATGTTGTCCACCCAATCAAAGGATCAGAGAATGAATCGAGTACTGAGAGCATAAGCTACAGCTAGCTAGCACTGCAGTGCATGAAATGTGGTGAGTCGTTGACTCAAAGAGAAAGACATGTATTTCTTCCTAAATGAAGAAGCAAGAGAGAAATAGAGAGAGAGAAGGAGGAGGAGAGCGCATAGATGTGAGAAGGAATACAACGTGGCTGCTATGAAAGTGAACAGAGTTTTACGCGTAATCAGGGGTGTATTAATTCTGCTGATTCTGTTGAAAAACGTTTCTTATTAAAACCGAAGCAAACGGAATGAAACGGAGAGAAACATAGTGAATTTGTCCGGTAGAAACTCTTGTTTGCAACTGTCCGACTAATTATTACGCCCTGTATCAGCTAGATGCAGGCTAGAGCGTACAAGGCGGTCTTGAATGTCACTGTCCACGTGTCACTATCTGTCACCTCAAATTTGTCTCTTGACCTGTGTGAACCTACGTTGTAAACATTCATTCGTAGACTAGGTTGTAGCAACCTCATGATGGGTATAGGGGAAAATCATGTTGTAACCTAAACCTATCGCTGTTACATTGAACTGGGTGAATGGAATGTGAATGACAGTCATCCCTTATGATGTCATAGAAATAAGGCCGTGCTCATGAAAAAAAGAATGTTCCTCTCTAAACAGCACCGACCGCCACAATAAACCACCACAGAGTTATTAGGCTGCAGAAGACATAATGCGCACGTGTCTGCGTGTCTCTGCGTGTGTCTGCGTGTGTCTGCGTGTGTCTGCGTGTGTCTGCGTGTGTCTGCGTGTGTCTGCGTGTGTCTGCGTGTGTCTGCGTGTGTCTGCGTGTGTCTGCGTGTGCGTGCGTGCGTTTATGTGCCAGCACTGTGTGCTTGCTAGTGTGTGTGTGTGTGTGCGTGCGTGCGTGTGTTTGTTCGGATAAAACGGATAAGTTAATATGGACTCCATAAGAGGAGGAGTAAGTTGTTAAGCATGACCTTTGACCCCCGAAGCTCTCCTAATATCCCACCTGGCCTGTATCTCTGCAGCCCAGTCACACAGCGGACCCAGTCACACAGCGGACCCAGTCACACAGCGGACCCAGTCACACAGCGGACCCAGTCACACAGCGTACCCAGTCACACAGCGGACCCAGACACACAGAGGACCCAATCACACAGAGGACCCAGTCACACAGAGGACCCAGTCACACAGTGGACCCAGTCACACAGAGGACCCAGTCACACAGAGGACCCAGTCACACAGCGGACCCAGTCACACAGAGGACCCAGTCACACAGAGGACCCAGTCACACAGAGGACCCAGTCTCACAGAGGACCCAGTCACACAGAGGACCCAGTCACACAGCGGACCCAGTCACACAGAGGACCCAGTCACACAGAGGACCCAGTCACACAGCGGACCCAGTCACACAGAGGACCCAGTCACACAGAGGACCCAGTCACACAGCGGACCCAGATCACACAGAGGACCCAGATCACATCATCCATCAATCTTCCATCCATCCATCATCTCTCTAGCCATCCTCCCACTATCCATCATGCCTCTCTCCATCATCCCTCTATCCTTCATCCCCCTATCCATCATCCCCCTATCCATCATCCCTCTATCCATCATCCCTCGCTCTGACACTAATAAACCCCCTATCCATTTTCCCTCTTTCCATCATCCCTCTATCCATCATCCCTCTATCCATCATCCCTCTATCCATCATCCCTCTATCCATTATCCCTCACTTTGACACTAATAAACCCTCTATCCATCATCCCTCACTCTGACACTAATAAACCCTCTATCCTTCATCCCTCTATCCATCATCCCTCTATCCATCATCCCTCTATCCATCATCCCTCACTCTGACACTAATAAACCGTTTAGGTTAGAAGACCACTGTATTAGGTCTAAACACACACACACACACACACACACACACACACACACACACACACACACACACACACACACACACACACACACACACACACACACACACACACACACACACACACACACACACACACTGAAGCATTTTAGACCTTGACACAAGCAAACACACACCGCAGACCTTGTAAGTCGCTCTGGATAAGAGCGTCTGCTAAATGACTTAAAATGTAAATGTAATACACATGCCGAATTAGCTTGCCTAACATATCACCCATATGTTAATGTATGTATGTATCCAGCAAGTCAAACAATTCTCTGAAACACACAATGAGCACACACACATTAGTCCTTAGTCTACACATTACTGCCGATAATAACCTATACATATGTCCTCATGTGCAGTACCTGTTCCCTCCGTTCTAAAGTACCTGTTCCCTCCGTTCTAAAGTACCTGTTCCCTCCGTTCTAAAGTACCTGTTCCCTCCGTTCTAGCTGTGGGTTTGGATTCTGAAGCCAGTTAAAGAGACATTAATATAAATTGAGTGGCAGAGAGAGCAACTGTAGAGAGAGACTAGAACAGAATGAGGGGGTTCTTGACTGGTAGAGTTAGACTGAAGTTTGTGGTTCAGATAAATTCATTTCCTCAGAAGAGTGCCTCCGCTTATTGGTTTGGGAACGCTCTGTAGTACCATAGAAGGGTAACACATTAATATAGAATGAATGAGGAGATATGGCTGAGAGACAAGAGAATGTTCTGGAATTAGAATCCTGACTTAATAGAAACAGAACAGAATGAGGGGGTTCTTTATAGTCTGTGTCCCAAACAGAACAGAATGAGGGGGTTCTTTATAGGGTACGTCCCAAACAGAACAGAATGAGGGGGTTCTTTATAGGGTACGTCCCAAACAGAACAGAATGAGGGGGTTCTTTATAGGGTACGTCCCAAACAGAACAGAATGAGGGGGTTCTTTATAGGGTACGTCCCAAACAGAACAGAATGAGGGGGTTCTTTATAGTCTGTGTCCCAAACAGAACAGAATGAGGGGGTTCTTTATAGGGTACGTCCCAAACAGAACAGAATGAGGGGGTTCTTTATAGGGTACGTCCCAAACAGAACAGAATGAGGGGGTTCTTTATAGGGTACGTCCCAAACAGAACAGAATGAGGGGGTTCTTTACTATAAAGAACCCCCTCATTCTGTTCTGTTTGGGACGCAGACTATAAAGAACCCCCTCATTCTGTTCTGTTTGGGACGCAGACTATAAAGAACCCCTAACTCACATTAGGGAAAACACACAGACGCGCACGCGCACACACACACACACGCGCGCGCGCGCACACACACACACACACACACACACACACACACACACACACACACACACACACACACACACACACACACACACACACACACACACACACACACACACACACACACACACACACACACACACACACACACACACACACACAGCCCCCTCCTAATGAAAATCCAGGCTCATCCACGGCCCACTAATAGACCTAATGACAGACAGTCAGTCGGGGAGTCGCGTGTGTCAGGCAGATAATGAGACACCTGAAAACCGGTCAGACGGGTCCTCGGCAGGTCTCTGAGCCGTCAGTACTCTGGGTGGGGCAGACACACACACACGCACGTGTTCACATATGCGTGTGTGTGTGTGTGCGCGTGCGTGTGTGCGTTTGTATTTGTGTGTGTGCATGTTGTGTCAGCCACCCAATATCCTGTTTGGAGTAACACAGTTTATATGACATAATGTATCACAATGCATTACAAAGCAGGATGTAGTGGGCCTGGACTACTGTCAATAAGTCATTTTATTTTGGTGTCTGTGCGTTTTCCACGTATGTTGTGTACTTAATGTGTTTGCTTTTAGTACAACAGTCCCTTATGTGATGAATCAAGTCCCTTATGTGATGAATCAAGTCCCTTATGTGATGATATGTGATGAATCAAGTCCCTTATGTGATGAATCAAGTCCCTTATGTGATGAATCAAGTCCCTTATGTGATGAATCAAGTCCCTTATGTGATGAATCAAGTCCCTTATGTGATGAATCATGTGATGAATCAAGTCCCTTATGTGATGAATCAAGTCCCTTATGTGATTAAACAAGTCCCTTATGTGATGAATCAAGTCCCTTATGTGATGAATCAAGTCCCTTATGTGATGAATCATGTGATGAATCAAGTCCCTCATGTGATGAATCAAGTCCCTTATGTGATGAATCAAGTCCCTTATGTGATGAATCAAGTCCCTTATGTGATGAAACAAGTCCCTTATGGGGTGAATCAAGTCCCTTATGGGATGAATCAAGTCCCTTATGAGATGAATCAAGTCCCTTAAGTGATGAATCAAGTTGAATTGAGTCAGGTGTTGAGTGCTGTCCCTTTGATACACGATGGAACAAGTGCAAGAATACGTTCCTACAGCGGTGTGTGTTGATCCTGGACCTGGGGACCCAAAGGGCTGCACATTTACATCCACTAACCAAAGGTTTGATGAGTTGATAGGGACATTAGTGACATCAGGAGTGTAGTTATAGGACAAAAACAAGTGTCCACTCTTTTGGGTTCCCAGGTCCAGGATTAAGACACACTGTACTAGAGTAACAGATTCACTCGATACGTTCCAGTAGGTCTTCAATATCTCCTCAAATCATTATTTAATTTCACCAAAGTAATTTACACAGAAAGGGCTTGTGTTGAACTTCACACCAACCCACAGCTAACATTCCCTAAAGTTACTGTAGAGCTACACAGAGACAGGGAGAGATAACGAGGAAGAGGAGGGGATATATAATGAGGAAGCGGATGGGGAGATAACGAGGAAGAGGATGGGAGAGATCATGAGGAAGATGAGGGGAGAGATAACACGGAAGAGGGGAGAGAACACGGAAGATGAGGGGAGAGAGATAATGAGTAAGTGGAGAGGAGAGATAATGAGTAAGATGAGGGGAGAGATAACGAGGAAGAAAATGTAGAGAGATAACGAGGAAGAGGAGGGAGAGAGATAACAAGGAAGAGGAGGGGAGAGATAACGAGGAAGAGGAGGGGAGAGATAACGAGGAAGAGGAGGGGAGAGATAATAAGGA
>NC_092114.1:14868365-14885865 GCF_045679555.1 Salvelinus alpinus | reverse complement strand
ACATGGTTAGCAGATGTTATTGGTCACATACACACGGTTAGCAGATGTTGTTGGTCACATACACATGGTTATCAGATGTTATTGGTCACATACACATGGTTAGATGTTATTGGTCACATACACATGGTTAGCAGATGTTATTGGTCACATACACGTGGTTATCAGATGTTATTGGTCACATACACATGGTTAGCAGATGTTATTGGTCACATACACACGGTTAGCAGATGTTATTGGTCACATACACATGGTTAGCAGATGTTATTGGTCACATACACATGGTTAGCACATGTTATTGGTCACATACACATGGTTAGCAGATGTTATTGGTCACATACACATGGTTAGCAGATGTTATTGGTCACATACACATGGTTAGCAGATGTTATTGGTCACATACACATGGTTAGCAGATGTTATTGGTCACATACACATGGTTAGCAGATGTTATTGGTCACATACACATGGTTAGCAGATGTTATTGGTCACATACACATGGTTAGCAGATGTTATTGGTCACATACACATGGTTAGCAGATGTTATTGGTCACATACACATGGTTAGCAGATGTTATTGGTCACATACACATGGTTAGCACATGTTATTGCGGAGTGTAGAGAAATGCTTGTGCTTCTAGTTCTGACAGTGCAGCAATATCAATAAGTAATCCAACAATTCCACAACAACTACCTAATACACACACATCTAAGGAAAGGAATGAAATAAGAATATATACATATTAATATATGGATGAGCAATGACCGAGCGGCATAGGCAAGATGCAATAGATATTATAAAATACAGGATATACATATGGGACGAGTAATGCAAGATATGTAAACATGATTATTAAAGTGGCATTAATAAAGTGACTAGTGATCCATTTGTTAGAGTGGCCAAATTATTTCAAGTCTGTATCTAGGCAGTGATAGTGATGGCTGTTTTTCAGTCTCTCGGTCCCAGCTTTGATGTACTGATCTCGACTTCTGGATGGTAGCTGGGTGAACAGGCAGTGGCTTGGGTGGTTGTTGTCCTTGATGATCTTTTTGGCCTTCCTGTGACATCGGGTGCCGTAGGTGTCCTGGAGGGCAGGATGTTGTGCAGAACCCACTACCCTCTGGAGAGCCCTGCGGTTGCGGGCGGTGCAGTTGCCGTACCAGGCGGTGATACATGTTGTTTCCTACCTTCACCACCTGGGGGCGGCCCCGTCAGGAAGTCCAGGACCCAATCGCACAGGGGGGGGTTGAGACCCAGGGTCTCAAGCTTAAAAACCTCTTAAGGATCCGCCCCTTTTTTTCAATTTTCACCTAAAATGACGTATCCAAATCTAACTGCCTGTAGCTCAGGTCCTGAAGCAAGGATATGCATATTCTTGATACCATTTGAAAGGAAACACTTTGACGATGGTGGAAATGTGAAAGGAATGTAGGAGAATATAACACAATAGATCTGGTTAAAGATAATACAAAAAAAAACAGTTATTTTGTATTTTTTTGTACCATCACCTTTGAAATGCAAGAGAAAAGCCATAATGTATTTTTCCAGCCCATGTGCAATTTCGTTTTTGGCCACTAGATGGCAGCAGTGTTTGTGCAAGTTTTAGACTGATCCAATGAACCATTGCATTCCTGTTCAAAAGTTTGTATCAGGACTGCCCAAATGTGCCGAATTTGTTTATTAATAACTTTTCATGTTCAAAATTGTGCACTCTCCTCAAACAATAGCATGGTATTATTTCACTGTAATAGCTACTGTAAATTGGACAGTGCAGTTAGATTAACAAGAATTTAAGCTTTCTGCCCATATCAGATATGTCTATGTCCTGGGAAATGTTCTTGTTACTTACAACCTCATGCTAATCGCATTAGCCTACGTTAGCTCAACTGTCCCGTGGAAGGGACACCCGATCCCAAAGAAGTTTTAAAAGAAAAGCGACATGCCTCCTCATATCACCATGAATCATTGTAGATTTTAACACCAGATGTTTGGAGGGTTTAATTGAGAAAAGGAGAGGATTCATTTTCAAGGAAATGGTGTTATAGCCTGTTAGTTAGTATAGGAGTACAGTACAGTGTATCCCCCACATCTGAGTTGTCAGTGCTATACCAGTTCTGTTCTAATCAAAATACACATTATGATGAATAGATAAGACGGAGATGGAAGGGGACGAGAAACACTCGTCCTCCCCCAAACACCTCCACCCCTCCGTCCTCTTTCTTTATGAAGGGTGTACATATGCAAATGAGACGTGACGGTGTGAAGAATAGATACAAACCCATTAAGCAATTAACACACCGCTGCTTGATTAAGTAACGAGAGATATCTTTACGTCAAATCAGGATGGGGGTAAATACAGTATAGTGCATGCAACAGACACACAGACACGCACACACACACACACACATACAAACACAGACATACATACACACACACACACACACACACACACACACACACACAAGGTGAAGGTATAGGCCTAGATGTCCTAAGGCCTCACATTAACAGAGAAATAGATGATGTAGAATGTCTCCCATAGAGATTGTACCAGATACTGACATCATGCAATCAATCATCCAACCCCTGTCTGACGTTGATTCTCTACATGCCAGATAGAGTCTAAGTTCAACTTGAAAACAAACGATGAGATTATATTGCAGAGGGAAAACTGACAGTGCAGTGTATGTGTGTGCGTGTGTGTGTGTGTGTGTGTGTGTGTGTGTGTGTGTGTGTGTGTGTGCAGAGGTAAAAGTGACAGTGCAGTGTGTGTGTGTGTGTGTGTGTGTGTGTGTGTGTGTGTGTGTGTGTGTGTGTGTGTGTGTGTGTGTGTGTGTGTGTGTGTGTGTGTGTGTGTGTGTGTGTGTGTGTGTGTGTGTGTGTGTGTGTGTGCAGAGGTAAAAGTGACAGTGAGATGAACTCTGTTTGACATGATTGCAGCGGCCCTCGGGGGTGCCGATTATTCATTTAGGTTAAACCGTAGCTCTTGAACTATAAAGCACCTTCTCTGATTATAACCATATGTCAAACTTTCAGTAAAACGCTGATGTTCATTTGAGTGAGATACAGGAACACGTGAAAGAGATGGAACACTAATGTATGTAGAGACTGAGGTGGAAGAGATGGAACACTAATGTATGTAGAGACTGAGGTGAAAGAGATGGAACACTAATGTATGTAGAGACTGAGGTGGAAGAGATGGAACACTAATGTATGTAGAGACTGAGGTGAAAGAGATGGAACACTAATGTATGTAGAGACTGAGGTGAAAGAGATGGAACACAGTGTATGTAGAGACTGAGGTGAAAGAGATGGAACACTAATGTATGTAGAGACTGAGGTGAAAGAGATGGAACACTAATGTATGTAGAGACTGAGGTGAAAGAGATGGAACACTAATGTATGTAGAGACTGAGGTGAAAGAGATGGAACACTAATGTATGTAGAGACTGAGGTGGAAGAGATGGAACACAGTGTATGTAGAGACTGAGGTGAAAGAGATGGAACACAGTGTATGTAGAGACTGAGGTGGAAGATATGGAACACTAATGTATGTAGAGACTGAGGTGGAAGAGATGGAACACTAATGTATGTAGAGACTGAGGTGAAAGAGATGGAACACTAATGTATGTAGAGACTGAGGTGGAAGAGATGGAACACTAATGTATGTAGAGACTGAGGTGGAAGATATGGAACACAGTGTATGTAGAGACTGAGGTGGAAGATATGGAACACAGTGTATGTAGAGACTGAGGTGGAAGAGATGGAACACAGTGTATGTAGAGACTGAGGTGAAAGAGATGGAACACTAATGTATGTAGAGACTGAGGTGGAAGAGATGGAACACTAATGTATGTAGAGACTGAGGTGAAAGAGATGGAACACAGTGTATGTAGAGACTGAGGTGGAAGAGATGGAACACTAATGTATGTAGAGACTGAGGTGAAAGAGATGGAACACTAATGTATGTAGAGACTGAGGTGAAAGAGATGGAACACTAATGTATGTAGAGAATGAGGTGGAAGAGATGGAACACTAATGTATGTAGAGACTGAGGTGGAAGAGATGGAACACTAATGTATGTAGAGACTGAGGTGAAAGAGATGGAACACTAATGTATGTAGAGACTGAGGTGAAAGAGATGGAACACTAATGTATGTAGAGACTGAGGTGGAAGAGATGGAACACAGTGTATGTAGAGACTGAGGTGAAAGAGATGGAACACAGTGTATGTAGAGACTGAGGTGGAAGAGATGGAACACTAATGTATGTAGAGACTGAGGTGGAAGAGATGGAACACTAATGTATGTAGAGACTGAGGTGAAAGAGATGGAACACTAATGTATGTAGAGACTGAGGTGGAAGAGATGGAACACTAATGTATGTAGAGACTGAGGTGGAAGAGATGGAACACAGTGTATGTAGAGACTGAGGTGGAAGATATGGAACACAGTGTATGTAGAGACTGAGGTGGAAGAGATGGAACACAGTGTATGTAGAGACTGAGGTGAAAGAGATGGAACACTAATGTATGTAGAGACTGAGGTGGAAGAGATGGAACACTAATGTATGTAGAGACTGAGGTGAAAGAGATGGAACACAGTGTATGTAGAGACTGAGGTGGAAGAGATGGAACACTAATGTATGTAGAGACTGAGGTGAAAGAGATGGAACACTAATGTATGTAGAGACTGAGGTGAAAGAGATGGAACACTAATGTATGTAGAGAATGAGGTGGAAGAGATGGAACACTAATGTATGTAGAGACTGAGGTGGAAGAGATGGAACACTAATGTATGTAGAGACTGAGGCTTTTTCAGCCACACCCGTTGCTGATTGGTGTATAAAATCGAGCACACAGCCATTCAATCTCCATCGGGAAACAATGACAGTAGAATGGCCTTCCTGAAGAGCTCAGTGACTTTCAACGTGGCACCGTCATAGGATGCCACCTTTCCAACAAGTTAGTTTGTCAAATTTCTGCCCTGCTAGAGCTGCCCCGGTCAACTGTAAGTGCTGTTATTGTGAAGTGGAAACGTCTAGGAGAAACAACGACTCAGCCATGAAGTGGTAGGCCACACAAGCTCACAGAACGGTACCATGCTGATGTGCGTAGTGCGTAAAAATTGTCTGTCCTCGGTTGCAAACTCTCACTACAGAGTTCCAATCTGTCTCTGGAAGCAACGTCAGCACAATAACTGTTTGTTGGGAACTTCATGAAATGGGTTTCAAGGACCGAGCAGCCGCACACAATCCTAAGATCACCATGCGCAATGCCAAGCGTCGGCTGGAGTGGTGTAATGCTCGCTTCACCATCTGGCAGTCCGACGGACGAATCTGGGTTTTTGCAGATGCCAGGAGAACGCTATCTGCCCAAATGCATTGGAACTCTGACTGCGAGCCAGGCCTAATCGCCCAACATCAGCACCCGACCTCACTAATACTATTGTGGCTGAATGGAAGCAAGTTCCTGCAGCAATGTTCCAACATCTAGTAGAAAGCCTTCCCAGAAGAGTGGAGGCTGTTATAGCAGCAAAAGGGGGGAACCAACTCCATATTAATGCTCATGATTTTGGATTGAGATGTTCGACAAGCAGGTGTCCACGTACTTCACCAGGGAGCATGACTTAGCCACAGAGGATCATTAGCTTTTTAAAATAAATATCTTTGGATTGTTTCAAATCGCAAAGTGTGTTTGGGAAGCTCGCAATTTGTCTAGTGAGCGTGGCAATAGGTCCTGATTGAGTTTCGTCTGTCATTGAAAAGCATCTGAACTGTGTGTGTGTGTGTGTGTGTGTGTGTGTGTGTGTGTGTGTGTGTGTGTGTAAAGATAATGTTTTTTGTGTATTATGTAAATTGTTGCATCAAGAAGAAGGGGAGGGGTGTGTGGTTAAGATTTGGTGCGTCACTCTCCAGAATGCAGATGTTGGAAAGTACTACGTCTGATTTCTGTTTGTCTACATCTGATTTCTCACCACCTGCACCACTAATTAGCTGAGCTTCTCAGAAATGTTTTGTTCGCCTCACACAAGTCAACAAAGTCTACTTTTGTTCGTTTTTTTTTTTTACATCCATTGCGAATGATAGTTCCTCAGTATTTGAAACATGTTTCCAACTCTCCCGGCTTTGATAATCACCAAGCCTCAGTGTGAAAGAGCCAAATACCAAGAACTGATGATTCCATATATCCACTGGAAACATCATCAAAAACAGCTGCCTGCTCCGGAGCTCATTGGAACAGGAAACGTAGAGGTCCCGGAGTAGGCTCGTTGATACAATGTTGTACGTTGGCTAGTGACAGCTTCGGGGCCGGAGCTCATTGGAACAGGAAACGTAGAGGTCCCGGAGTAGGCTCGTTGATACAATGTTGTACGTTGGCTAGTGACAGCTTCGGGGCCGGAGCTCATTGGAACAGGAAACGTAGAGGTCCCGGAGTAGGCTCGTTGATACAATGTTGTACGTTGGCTAGTGACAGCTTCGGGGCCGGAGCTCATTGGAACAGGAAACGTAGAGGTCCCGGAGTAGGCTCGTTGATACAATGTTGTACGTTGGCTAGTGACAGCTTCGGGGCCGGAGCTCATTGGAACAGGAAACGTAGAGGTCCCGGAGTAGGCTCGTTGATACAATGTTGTACGTTGGCTAGTGACAGCTTCGGGGCCGGAGCTCATTGGAACAGGAAACGTAGAGGTCCCGGAGTAGGCTCGTTGATACAATGTTGTACGTTGGCTAGTGACAGCTTCGGGGCCGGAGCTCATTGGAACAGGAAACGTAGAGGTCCCGGAGTAGGCTCGTTGATACAATGTTGTACGTTGGCTAGTGACAGCTTCGGGGCCGGAGCTCATTGGAACAGGAAACGTAGAGGTCCCGGAGTAGGCTCGTTGATACAATGTTGTACGTTGGCTAGTGACAGCTTCGGGGCCGGAGCTCATTGGAACAGGAAACGTAGAGGTCCCGGAGTAGGCTCGTTGATACAATGTTGTACGTTGGCTAGTGACAGCTTCGGGGCCGGAGCTCATTGGAACAGGAAACGTAGAGGTCCCGGAGTAGGCTCGTTGATACAATGTTGTACGTTGGCTAGTGACAGCTTCGGGGCCGGAGCTCATTGGAACAGGAAACGTAGAGGTCCCGGAGTAGGCTCGTTGATACAATGTTGTACGTTGGCTAGTGACAGCTTCGGGGCCGGACCCAGTGATAATTTGATAGAACATTTCACCTCACTACAATTAGCTCAAGTCTCGACAAATAGAAAGGGAGACAGACAGGAGGAGCAGAGAGATGAACGTGATTGAAAGAACTGGAATCTATATTTTCTACAGTTTTTTGTTTTGTTTTTGTCGGCTTTAGGCCTCTGTATTTTACTTAGTTGACGATGGAAGTTATAGGCCTATTGTTACGTTGGCCTAAAGGCTATCTCTGAGCTCTGTTTTATTTAGTTGCCAATGGATCACAGTGTATCAATGAGTTTCAATCAGATGCTAGTGCTCTCAACCATAGCTGATTTATAAATAAATAAAACTTTACATTTTTATGATTAACCACTTGACAATGGTTAACGAAAACGTTATTATTGAAATGTAATTGTTCCACAAAAAAAATGTGAATATAAAAAAAAATATATATATAACTGGCATGCAGAATCCGTAGAAATGATAGGATAAAATTGTAAGCTTCCCCAACTTGAAACGGACAAGATGTCTTATGGTGTTTAATAAAACATGTTTACACACACACAGGGGATCCTGGGGGAAAACAAACTTGCCCGCCTATGGAAATCAAAAGCCCCCAGTCCGACTGATTCGTTCTGGCGCCGGCCCGGCAGATAACCGTCTACGGGTGTACTTATACAGGCATACATTCAGTACACACAGGTCCACCAACGTAGTGAATAGTGGTTTCTATAGGCAACATCAACAGATTACTCTGTCCTCCTGGAACACCATATCTTCACAGACACACACACACACACGCACAGATGGATAGACGGACAGATGGACACACACATGCGCGTACATACGCACACACACACACACACACACATGTCCTAATAGCCTCCTCAATCACCAACACACAGGGGTATGTGTATGTGTGTCTGGGTGTGTATATGTTATTGTGTGTGTGTGTGTGTGTGTGTGTGTGTGTGTGTGTGTGTGTGTGTGTGTGTGTGTGTGCGTGCGTGCGTGCGTGCGTGCGTGCGTGCGTGTGTCTCTCTGTTTGTGTGTGTGTGTGTGTGTGTGTGTGTGTGTGTGTGTGTGTGTGTGTGTGTGTGTGTGTGTGTGTGTGTGTGTGTGTGTGTGTGTGTGTGTGTGTGTGTGTGTGTAGAGATACGGAATTAGGGGCAGTGATACAGAACAGACCACCTAGTGAGCCTCCGTCCAGGCCAATCAGAGAGAAGATGCTCAAATAACACAACTGGCAAGCAGCCAACCAGAGGGAGACATAATGGTGTGTGTGTCTGTGTGTGTGCGTATGTCTGTGTGTGTAGGGGAGACTAGACCAGGGCCCATAAGTATTGACCCATATAGGGAATATGACACCATTTAGGACGTAGCCTAAGCTTATTCCACTCCACTACAGTAAGTGCTTGTCCAGAGCTGTATCTGTGTACATTCCTGAGGGGTCTCAATGCCAAAGTCCCCAAGCCAATCTCTCCTATCCAGTCAAAGGGTATTCATGTCCAGCCTCACTGTTGCCACAGTTAAAGGTAATACACTGGAATGTGGCCCTGATGTGATCAAATTAGTGTTATCCATCTCCCTGCCTGTCTCTGTCTGACTGTCTGTCCTTCTACCTGCCTGTCTGTCTGTCTGTTCTTGTACTTGCCTGTCTGTCTGTCTGTCTGTCTGTCTGTCTGTCTGTCAGTCAGTCTGTCTGTCTGTCTGTCTGAATGTCTGTCAGTCTATTAATATATTGTCCCTGTCTGTCTGTCTGTCTGTCTGTCTGTCTGTCTGTCTGTCTGTCTGTCTGTCTGTCTGTCTGTCTGTCTGTCTGTCTGTCTGTCTGTCTGTCTGTCTGTCTGTCTGTCTGTCTGTCTGTCTGTCTGTCTGTCAGACAGACAGACAGACAGACAGACAGACAGACAGACAGACAGACAGACTGAAAGACATACAGAAAAAAAGACAGGGATAAGAGATTAACAGACGGACAGAGAGACATAAATTCAGACAGACAGACAGACAGACAGGGACAAGAGATTAACAGACAGACAGAGATACTGACAGGGACATATGATTAACAGACAGACAGACAGGGACAAGCGATTGACAGACAGACAAACAGACAGACAGGGACAAGAGATTAACAGACAGACATAAAGACAGGGACAAGAGATTAATAGACAGACTGACTAATAGACTGATAGAGAGACAGACAGACGGACAGGGACACGAGACTAATAGACAGACAGGAAGACAGACAGGGACAATAGATTAACAGACATACAGACAGACAGACAGACAGACAGACAGACAGACAGACAGACAGACAGACAGACAGACAGACAGAAATGGACAAGAATTTACAGACAGACAGACAGACAGACAGACAGACAGGGACAATAGATTAAAAGAACATACAGACAGACAGACAGACATGGACAAGAATTTACAGACAGACAGACAGACAGAAATACAGACATGGCCAAGAAATTAACAGACAGACAGACAGACAGACAGACAGACAGACAGACAGACAGACAGACAGACAGACAGACAGACAGACAGACAGACACAAGAGATTAACAGACAGACCGACAGACATACAGACATGGCCAATAAATGAACAGACAGACAGACAGACAGACAGACAGACAGACAGACAGACAGACAGACAGACAGACAGACAGACAGACAGACAGACAGACAGACAGACAGACAGACAGACAGACAGACAGACAGACAGACAGACAGACAGACAGACAGACAGACAGACAGACAGAGAAAAGAGATTAACAGACAGACAGACAGAGAGACAGACAGGCAGACATGGACAAGAAATTAACAGACAGACAGACAGACAGACAGACAGACAGACAGACAGACAGACAGACAGACAGGACAGACAAGAGATTAACTAACAGACAGACAGACAGACAGACAGACAGACAGACAGACAGACAGACAGACAGACAGACAGACAGATTGGGACAAGAGATTAACAGACAGACAGAGAGACAGACAGGGACATATGATTAACAGACAGACGTACAATCAGACAAACAGACAGACAGGGAAAAGTGATTAACAGACAGACATACAGACAGGGCCAAGAGATTAATAGACAGACAGACTGACAGATAGATAGAGAGACAGACAGAAAGACAGACAGACAGACAGGGACATGAGATTAACAAACAGACAGACATGGTCATGGACAAGGGATTAATAGACAGACAGACAGACATCCTGGAGTGGCCTCTTTGCTGTTGATGTTGAGACTGGTGTTTTGCGAGTACTATTTAAGGAAGCTGCCAATTGTGGACTTGTGAGGCGTCTGTTTCTCAAACTAGACACTCTAATGTAATTGTCCTCTTGCTCAGTTGTGCCCCGGGGCCTCCCACTCCTCTTTCTTTTCTGGTTAGAGCCAGTTTGCGCTGTTCTGTGAAGGGAGTAGTACACAGCGTTGTACAAGATCTTCAGTTTCTTGGTAATTTCTCGCATGAAATAGCCTTCATTTTTCAGAACAAAAATAGACTGATGAGTTTCAGAAGAAAGTTCTTTGTTTCTGGCCATTTTGAGCCTGTAATTGAACCCACAAATGCTGATGCTCCAGATACTCAACTAGGCTAAAGAAGGCCAGTTGTATTGCTTCTTTAAAACCTTTTCTCGATATAGGGGGTGCTGTTTCAACGTTACCATTTATCGTTCCCAAATTAAACTGCCTCGTACTCAATTCTTGCTCGTACAATATGCATATTATTATTACTATTGGATAGAAAACACTCTCTGGTTTCTAAAACCGTTTGAATTATTTCTCTGAGTGAAACAGAACTCATTCTACAGCACACTTCCTGTCAAGAAGTGAGATTTCTGAAATTGAGGTCTCTGTTCCAGGGTCGGTTTATAAATTCCCTTATAAGGTATGGGGCTACATGCACTGCATACGCCTTCCCCTAGATGTCAGTAAGCGGTGAGACTTTGAATGGAGCGGATAGCACCATCTGGGGGAGTATAAAACCTCTTGGAACGGAAGTACCGACCTTTTCGACGCGGGGCCTGAAGCAGCATGGACACCAAGCATGGCGTCCTGAAAAGCTTTCGGTTTAGCAGTTCTATATCTCCGGCTCTGATTTAATTTGTTTTTTGTCTTAAAAACTTCATAAGGTAGTTAATTTAAACCGACTTATAGCAGTTTATAGCAGTTTATTGCGATTTTCTGGAATTTCTTTGTCATGCGTCGTCGCGAGTTGGACACCTCTCCGGCATATGGCTAACGTTAGCTGCTAATTACACGGTTGAAGAGGACATCTTTCAACCAAAAGACGATTGTTCTGGACAAAGGACACCTTGCCCAAGATTCTGATGGAAGCTCAACAAATAGTAAGAGGTCTTTATGCTATTAATTCGTATTTATGTTGAAAAATGTGAAACAATAATTCCGCCATGAATTGCGGTGCGGTCTCGCTTTAGCGCACGCTGTATATCATAGTAACGTTAATTTAAAAAATCTAACACAGCGATTGCATTAAGAACTAATATATCTTTCATTTGCTGTCCAACCTCTATTTTTTTGTCAAGTTTATGATTAGTTATCGATTAGATTAGGTGCCTCTCCAAGATGGCGCCGGACAGATTGCTTGAAGTTTGACTACTAATCACATTGTATAACCACGATTTGTGCCGTTAAATATGCACATTTTCGAACAAATCCTATATGCATTGTGTAATATGATGTTACAGGACTGTCATCTGATGAAGTATATGAAGGTTAGTCAAAAATTATATATCTTTTGCTGGTTTGTTAGGATCGCTAACCTTTGCTGCTGGTAAACGGCTTGTGTTTCTGGCTATTGGGGTAAGCTAATATAATGTTATATTGTGTTTTCGCTGTAAAACACTTAAAAAATCTGAAATATTGGCTGGATTCACAAGATGTTGGTCTTTCATTTGCTGTACGCTGTGTATTTTTCAGAAATGTTTTATGATGAGTATATAGGTATTTGACGTTGGTCTCTGTAATTATTCTGGCTGCTTCAGCACTATTTCAGATTGCAGCTGCAATGTAGAACTGTGATTTATACCTGAATATGCACATTTTTCTAACAAAACATATGCTATACAGTAAATATGTTATCAGACTGTCATTTGATGAAGTTGTTTCTTGGTTAGTGGCTATTTATATCTTTATTTGGTCGAAATTGTGATAGCTACCTATGCAGTAAAAAAATGGTGGGAAAAAAAAGTTGTGTCTTTTGCTATCGTGGTTAGCTAATAGATTTACATATTGTGTTTTCCCTGTAAAACATTTTAAAAATCAGAAATGATGGCTGGATTCACAAGATGTGTATCTTTCATCTGGTGTCTTGGACTTGTGATTTAATGATATTTAGATGCTAGTATTTACTTGTGACGCTATGCTAGGCTATGCTAGTCAGCTTTTTTACTGATGGGGGTGCTCCCGGATCCGGGATGAGTACCAAGTAAAAGTTAAACAGTACAACAGTTTTCAGCTGTGCTAACATAATTGCAAAAGGGTTTTCTAATGATCAATTAGCCTTTTAAAATGATAAACTTGGATTAGCTAACACAACGTGCCATTGGAACACAGAAGTGATGGTTGCTGATAATGGACCTCTGTACGCCTATGTAGATATTCATTTTAAAAAATCGGTCATTTCCAGCTTCAATAGTCATTTACAACATTAATAATGTCCACACTATATTTCTGATCAATTTGATGTTATTTTAACGCACAAAACATGTGCTTTTCTTTCAAAAACAAGGACATTTATAATTGACACCGAATTTTTGAACGGTAGTATATATATATATATAAAGATATTTTCCCCGACAATATATGTGGGATTGGAAATGACACAGAAAATTACATTGATGGAAACTACAATCTATCAGCGATATAAAAGCTGATCTACCAATCCCCCCCCTAAATAAATATATATTTATATATATATAAATGAAATACAAGAGAGCCATTAAGAGAGAGAGAGAGAGATTTATGGATGCAGGACATAAAGCGGTGTATATGGATCGATCTCGTGATGATGGTGTTTGTTTGTAAGGGTGATATACTGCGTGTAGAATAATGTCTACATCCACAGCCACTGTAACAGACATGAATAATATTTTATTGGCTGCACTTTGTCAGATATATGAGCCCCATTCCTCCTCTTACATTTTCTCTGGCTGACAGCATCCGCAAACACACACACACACACACACACACACACACACACACACACACACACACACACACACACACACACACACACACACACACACACACACACACACACACACACACACACACACACACACACACACACACACACACACACACACACACACACACACACACACACACACACGATCCCCTACCATAGCCTGTGGCTGTCAGCATGTACAGCAGATAATCAGAATAAAAAATAATGAAATACCAGAACTAGACGGCACATTCATCAGATGAATATTTGACCTCATGTATTCCTTCAGTATTCCAGACGAGTCAGGCCTCATGTGAGGTACTGTGACTACATGACCCTACAGTTATCTAGACTAGTCAGGCCTCATGCGAGGTACTGTGACTACATGCTGTGTGTCACATGTTGTGGTTCTTTGGAATGGATGGGCGGCAGGTAGCCTGGTAGTTATAGAGCTTTAGGCCAGTAAGCCAAATGTTGCTTGTTTAAATCCCTCCAGTTGACTAGGTGAAAAAACTGTCAATGTGCCTTTGAATAAGGCACTTAACCGCTAATTGCTCTGGATAAGAGTATCTGCTTAAATGTAGTCCCCTGATTATAGAGTCCGATTCCATTGATATGATGCTATTGTATCTGTAATGCGTGCCTACTGGCGGCAGAGAAGTCAGGCGCAGGAGAGCAAAGACTGTGTTACAACGGTGCAGTTTAATAATAAAAATCACAGTGAACAAAAACAATAAATAAATACAATGGGATGAAACCCTTCGCACGCCAGACATAACGTGCACAGACTCTTACAATCAACAATACCGGACAAGGACATGGGTGTCACGTTCCTGACCTGTTTTCTGTTTAGTTTTGTGTGTTAGTTGGTCAGGACGTGAGTTTGGGTGGGCATTCTATGTTGTCTGTTTCTATGTTGGTTTAGGGTTGCCTGGTATGGCTCTCAATTGGAGGCAGGTGTTTGGCGTTCCTCTAATTGAGAGTCATATTTAGGTAGGCTGTTCACAAGGTTTGTTTGTGGGTGGTTGTCTCCTGTGTCTGTGTCGATGTTTGCACCATACGGGACTGTTTACGGTTTGTTCATTTCATGTAGTCTGTTCCTGTTCATTTCGTTCTTCACGTTGTATGTAAGTTCGTTGTTCAGGTCTGTCTACTTTCGTTTTGTTATTTTGTATCATTTTCAAGTATAGTTCGTTTTCGTGTTTGTTCGTTTTGTTTATTTAAAATAAAATTCATCATGTATTCACAACCCGCTGCGCCTTGGTTCGATCAATACTCCTCCTTTTCGGTAGAAGAGGAGGAGGACCGACGTTACAGAACCACCCACCAATCCAGAGCCAAGCAGCGTAATTTGGAGCAACGGGCAAGTATACAGGACTTGTGGAGTTGGGAGCAAATATTTAACGGAGAAGGACCATGGGCTAAAGTAAATCACCGTCCATGGGAACGGCTGGAGGCAGCTCGGAGAGCGGAGGAAAATAGAGAGAGGAACCAGCGTTATGAGGGGACGCGTCTTGCACGGAAGCCCGAAAAGCCCGTGAGTAACTCCCAAAAATTTATTGGGGGGGGGCTAAGGGGTAGTGGGCGAAGGGCAGGTAGGAGACCTGCGCCCACTTCCCAGGCTAACCGTGGAGAGCGGGAGTACGGGCAGACACCGTGTTACGCAGTAGAGCGCACGGTGTCTCCTGTACGTGTGCATAGCCCGGTGCGGGTTATTCCACCTCCCCGCACTGGTAGGGCTAGATTGGGCATTGAGCCAGGTGTCATGAGGCCGGCTCAACGCGTCTGGTCTCCAGTGCATCTCCTCGGGCCAGCATACATGGCACCTGCCTTACGCATGGTTTCCCCGGTTCGCCTACATAGCCCGGTGCGGGTTATTCCACCTCCCCGCACTGGTCGGGCGACCGGGAGCATTCAACCAGGTAAGGTTGGGCAGGCTCAATGCTCAAGAGAGCCAGTACGCCTGCACGGTCCGGTATTTCCGGCGCCACCTCCCCGCCCCAGCCTAGTACCTACAGTGCCTACACTACGCACTAGGCTACCAGTGCGTTTCCAGAGCCCTGTTCCTCCTCCACGCACTCTCCCTATAGTGCGTGTATCCAGTTCGGTGCCTCCAGTTCCGGCCCCACGCACTAAGCCACCTGTGCGTCTCCTAAGTCCTGTACACACTGTCACTTCTCCCCGTACTAGTCCTGAGGTGCGTGCCCTCAGCCCGGTGCCACCAGTGCCGGTACCACGCACCAGGTATAGAGTACGCTTTGAGAGTCCAGTGTGCCCTGTCCCTGCTCCCCGCACTAGTATGAAGGTGCGTGTCCTTAGCCCGGTGCCTCCAGTTCCGGCACCACGCACCAGGTCTACAGTGCGCCTTATCCGGCCAGAGCCATCCGTCTACCCAGCGCCATCTGAGCCATCCGTCTCCTCAGCGCCATCTGAGCCATCCGTCTCCCCAGCGCCATCTGAGCCATCCGTCTCCCCAGCGCCATCTGAGCCATCCGTCTCCCCAGCGCCGTCTGAGCCGCCCGTCTGCAATGAGCCTGCAAAGCCGCCCGTCTGCCATGAGCCTGCAAAGCCGCCCGTCTGCCATGAGCCTACAGAGCCGTCCGCCAGACAGGAGCCGCTAGAGCCGCCCGCCAGACAGGAGCCGCTAGAGCCGTCCGTCAGACAGGGTCTGCCAGAGCCGCCAACCAGACAGGATCTGCCAGAGCCGCCAACCAGACAGGATCTGCCAGAGCCGCCAGCCAGACAGGATCTGCCAGAGCCGCCAGCCAGACAGGATCTGCCAGAGCCGCCAGCCAGACAGGATCTGCCAGAGCCGCCAGCGAGCCATGAGCAGCCAGAGCCGTCAGCGAGCCATGAGCAGCCAGAGCCGTCAGCGAGCCATGAGCAGCCAGAGCCGTCAACCTGCCATGAGCGTCCAGAGCCGTCAGCGAGCCATGAGCAGCCAGAGCCGTCAGAGAGCCATGAGCAGCCAGAGCCGTCAGAGAGCCATGAGCAGCCAGAGCCGTCAGAGAGCCATGAGCAGCCAGAGCCGTCAGAGAGCCATGAGCAGCCAGAGCCGTCAGCCAGCCATGAGCGTCCAGAGCCGTCAGCCAGCCATGAGCGTCCAGAGCCGTCAGCCTGCCATGAGCGTCCAGAGCCGTCAGCCTGCCATGAGCGTCCAGAGCCGTCAGCCTGCCATGAGCGTCCAGAGCCGTCAGCCTGCCATGAGCGTCCAGAGCCGTCAGCCTGCCATGAGCGTCCAGAGCCGTCAGTCAGCCATGAGCTGTCCCTCAGCCAGAAGCGGCTAGTAATTCAGAACTGCCCCTCAGTCCAGAGCTGTCTCTCTGTCCGGAGCTGCCCTTCAGTCCGGAGTTGCCCCTCTATCCTGAGCTACCTCTTTATCCTGAGCTACCTCTCTCTCCTAAGCTATCCCTCTGTCCTGAGCTATCCCTATGTCCTGAGCTACCTTGTCCCAGAGCTGTCCTTGATTCTGGTGTTGCCCCTAAATTTAGGTGGGGTTATTTGGAGGGTGGTCATTGTGGGGAGGATAGGGAAGCGGGGATTGATTATGGTGGGGTGGGAACCACGCCCGGAGCCTAAGCCACCACCGTGGTCAGATGCCCACCCAGACCCTCCCCTGGACTTTTTGGTGATGCGTTCGGAGTACGCATCTTGAGGGGGGGGTTATGTCACGTTCCTGACCTGTTTTCTGTTTAGTTTTGTGTGTTAGTTGGTCAGGACGTGAGTTTGGGTGGGCATTCTATGTTGTCTGTTTCTATGTTGGTTTAGGGTTGCCTGGTATGGCTCTCAATTGGAGGCAGGTGTTTGGCGTTCCTCTAATTGAGAGTCATATTTAGGTAGGCTGTTCACAAGGTTTGTTTGTGGGTGGTTGTCTCCTGTGTCTGTGTCGATGTTTGCACCATACGGGACTGTTTACGGTTTGTTCATTTCATGTAGTCTGTTCCTGTTCATTTCGTTCTTCACGTTGTATGTAAGTTCGTTGTTCAGGTCTGTCTACTTTCGTTTTGAAATTTTGTATCATTTTCAAGTATAGTTCGTTTTCGTGTTTGTTCGTTTTGTTTATTTAAAATAAAATTCATCATGTATTCACAACCCGCTGCGCCTTGGTTCGATCAATACTCCTCCTTTTC
>NC_092114.1:14743365-14863365 GCF_045679555.1 Salvelinus alpinus | reverse complement strand
AGAAGGCTAGATACCACATCATACACACAATACAGAAGGCTAGATACTAACATCATACACACAATACAGAAGGCTAGATACTGCATCATTTATCATACACACAATACAGAAGGCTAGATACTATATCATAGACACAATACAGAAGGCTAGATACTACATCATACACACAATACAGAAGGCTAGATACTACATCATTTATCATCGACACAATACAGAAGGCTAGATTCTACATCATTTATCATACACACAATACAGAAGGCTAGATACTACATCATAGACACAATACAGAAGGCTAGATACTGCATAATTTATCATACACACAATACAGAAGGCTAGATACTATATCATAGACACAATACAGAAGGCTAGATACTACATCATACACACAATACAGAAGGCTAGATACTACATCGTTTATCATAGACACAATACAGAAGGACTAGATTCTACATCATTTATCATACACACAATACAGAAGGCTAGATTCTACATCATTTATCATAGACACACTACAGAAGGCTAGATACTACATCATAGACACAATACAGAAGGCTAGACTCTACATCATTTATCATACACACAATACAGAAGGCTAGATACTACAGATTAGACACAATACAGAAGGTTAGATACTGCATATTGTATTGTAGACTCAATACAGAAGGCTAGATACTATATCATAGACACAATACAGAAGGCTAGATACTACATCATACACACAATACAGAAGGCTAGATACTACATCATTTATCATCGACACAATACAGAAGGCTAGATTCTACATCATTTATCATACACACAATACAGAAGGCTAGATACTACATAATCATAGACACAATACAGAAGGCTAGATACTGCATAATTTATCATACACACAATACAGAAGGCTAGATACTATATCATAGACACAATACAGAAGGCTAGATACTACATCATACACACAATACAGAAGGCTAGATACTACATCGTTTATCATAGACACAATACAGAAGGATAGATTCTACATCATTTATCATACACACAATACAGAAGGCTAGATTCTACATCATTTATCATAGACACACTACAGAAGGCTAGATACTACATCATAGACACAATACAGAAGGCTAGATTCTACATAATTTATCATACACACAATACAGAAGGCTAGATACTACAGATTAGACACAATACAGAAGGTTAGATACTGCATATTGTATTGTAGACTCAATACAGAAGGCTAGACCTTTCGGTTACTGACCAAACACTTTAACCATTACACTTGTTGTGTAATGTTTATGTCCAATGGCCGATGAGCACCGATATGGTTTATCTGTAGTTTCTCTTCTTAATTTCTCTTCATATGACAAGGATTGAAAAGGATTTGCCAGTAGATTTTCCACTTGATGCATGATGATGACTGCTATTCTTGCTTGCTAGCTAAGATTTTGAAAGCATGATGTTGACACGGGATGTTCTTGTCTCATTGTGCTCTAGCGACTCCTTGTGGCGTGCCGGGTGCCTGCAAAACTGACTTTGGTCGTCAGTTCGACAGAGATTGATCCGACACATTGGTGTGGCTGGCATCTGGGTTAAGCGAGCAGTATGTCAAGAGGAAGTGCAGCTTGGCTCTCGACCTTTGCCGAGTCCGTAGGGGAGTTGCAGCGATGAGACAGGAACGTAACTACCAATTGCATATCACAAAAAAGGTGGGTAATGCCACGGCTCAGAAAAGTTTCAATACAACGGCCATGCTGTCAATCATACAAGACTTCTGCCGCGTTCAAAACAACTGACAACTAGGAAATCTCACTGAGTTCAAGACAACTAGGAACTCGGATAAAACTAGCTTCGACTGGGAAAATATAGAAAATAATTTTGAACGGGTCATCCAAATAGGAATTCTAAGTCGGAATATCAGGCCTCTTTCTAGAGCCCACAAGGACCGCTACGCCACCTTCCTGTTCAAGTGATCACAGCACAACAAGGTGAGTTCAAAAATGTACTGTGCATCCCGAAAGTGTTCAGACCCTCTCCGTAGCCGATGTGTGTAAGACCTTTAAACAGGTCAACATACACAAAGCTGCGGGGCCAGACGGATTACCAGGACGTGTGCTCCGGACATGTGCTGACCAACTGGCAGGTGTCTTCACTGACATTTTCAACATGTCCCTGATTGACTCTGTAATACCAACGTGTTTTAAGCGGACCACCATAGTCCCTGTGCCCAAGAACACTAAGGTAACCTGCCTAAATGACTACCAACCTGTAGTACTTACGTCCGTAGCCATGAAATGCTTTGAAAGGTTGGTAATGGCTGACATCAACACCATTATCCCAGAAACCCTAGACCCACTCCAATTTGAAAACTGCCCAAACAGATCCACAGATGATGCAATCTCTATTGCACTCCACACTGACCTTTCCCATCTGGACAAAAGCAACACTTATGTGAGAATGCTATTCATTGACTACAGCTCAGCGTTCAACACCATAGTGCCCTCAAAGCTCATCAATAAGCTAAGGACCCTGGGACTAAACACCTCCCTCTGCAACTGGATCCTGGACTTCCTGACGTGCCGCCCCCAGGTGATGAGGGTAGGTAACAACACATCTGCCACGCTGATCCTCAAAACTGGAGCTCCCCAGGGGTGCGTGCTCAGTCCCCTCCTGTACTCCCTGTTCACCCACGACTGCAAGGCCAGGTACGACCCCAACACCATCATTAAGTTTGCAGACGACACAACAGTGGTAGGCCTGATCACCAATAACAACAAGACAGCCTATAGGGAGGAGGTAAGACACCTGGCCGGGTGGTGCCAGAATAACAACCTATCCCTCAACGTAACCAAGACTAGGGAGATGGTTGTGGACTACAGGAAAAGGAGGACCGAGCACGCCCCCATTCTCATCGACGGAGCTGTAGTGGAGCAGGTTGAGAGCTTCAAGTTCCTTGGTGTCCACACCAACAACAAACTAGAATGGTCCAAACACACCAAGACAGTCGTGAAGAGGGCACGATAAAGCCTATTCCCCCTCAGGAAACTAAAAAGATTTGTCATGGGTCCTGAGATCCTCAAAAGGTTCTACAGCTGCAACATCGAGAGCATGCTGGCACTACAGATGGTAGTGCGTATGGCCCAGTACATCACTGGGGCTAAGCTGCATGCCATCCAGGACCTCTACACCAGGCGGTGTCAGAGGAAGGCCCTAAAAATGTTCAAAAACCCCGGCCATCCCAGTCATAGACTGTTCTCTCTACTACCGCATGGCAAGCGGTACCAGAGTGCCAAGTCTAGGACAAAAAAGGCTTCTCAACAGTTTTTACCCCCAAGCCATAAGACTCCTGAACAGGTAATCAAATGGCTACCCAGACTATTGGCATTGTGTGCCTCCCCCCAACCCCTCTTTTACACTGATGCTACTCCTTGTTTATCATATATGCATAGTCACTAACTATACATTCATGTACATACTACCTCAATTGGGCTAACCAACCAGTGCTCCCACACATTGGCTAACCGGGCTATCTGCATTGTGTCCCGCCACCCACCACCCGCCAACCCGTCTTTTACACTACTGATACTCTCTATTCATCATATAAGCATAGTCACTATAACCATACCTACATGTACATACTACCTCAATCAGCCTGACTAACCGGTGTCTGTATGTAGCCTCGCTACTTTTATAGCCTCGCTACTGTATATAGCCTGTCTTTTTACTGTTGTTTTATTTCTTTACCTACCTATTGTTCACCTATTACCTTTTTTGCACTATTGGTTAGAGCCTGTAAGTGAGCATTTCACTGTAAGGTGTTGTATTCGGTGCATGTAACAAATAAACTTAGATTTGATTTGACCCCTTCACTTTTTACACAAAATTAAAATAGATTAAAACACTTTTTTCCTCTTCAATCTACACACAATACCCCATAATGACATCACAATACCCCATAATGACATCACAATGCCCCATAATGACATCACAAGACCCCATACTGACATCATATCCCCCACAGCATATCCTCTCAAGCTCTGTCAGGTTGGATATGGAGTGTCACTGCACAGCTGTTTTCAAGTCTGTCCAGAGATGTTCGATCGAGTTCAAGTCTTGGCCCTGGCTGGGCCACTCAAGGACATTCAGAGACTTGTCCCAAAGCCACTCCTGCGTTAACTTGGGTGTGTGCTTAGGGTTGTTGTCCTGTTGGAAGGTGAACCATCGCCCCAGTCTGAGGTCCTGAGCGCTCTGGAGCAGGTTTTCAACAAGGATCTCTCTGTACTTTGCTCTGTTCATCTTACCCTCGATCCTGACTAGTCTCCCAGTCCCTGCCGCTGAAAAACATCCCCACAGCATGATGCTGCTACAACAATGCTTAACCGTAGGGATGGTGCCAGTTTTCATCCACACATGACGCTTGGCATTCAGGCCAAGGAATTCAATCTCGGTTTCATCAGACCAAAGAATCTTCTTTCTCATGGTCTGAGAGTCTTTAGGTGCTTTTGGCAAACTCCAAGTGGGCTGTCATGTGCCTTTTACTGAGGAGTGGCTTCCGTCTGGCCACTCTACCACAAAGGCCTGATTGGTGGAGTGCTGCAGAGAAGGTTCTCCCGTCTCCGCAGAAGAAATCTGGAGCTCTGTCAGAGTGACCATCGGGTTCTTGGTCACCTCCCTGACCAAGGCCCTTCTCCCCCGATTGTTCAGTTTGGCCGGGCGACCAGCTCTAGGAAGAGTATTGGTGGTTCAAAACGTCTTCCATTTAAGAATGATGGAGGCCACTGTGTTCTTGGGGACCTTTAATGCTGCAGACATTTTTTGTACCCTTCTCCTGTTCTGTGCCTCGACACAATCTTGTCTCGAAGCTCTACGGACAATTCCTTCGACCTCATGGCTTGGTTTTTTTCTCTGACATGCCATGTCAACTGTGGGACCTTAATAGATAGGTGTGTGCCGTTCCAAATCAAATCCAATCAATTGAATTTACCACAGGTGGACTCCAATCAAGTTGTAGAAACATCTCAAAGATGATCAATGGAAACAGGATGCACCTGAGCTCAATTCTTTTTGAGAGTCTCATAGCAAAGGGTCTGAATACTTATCTAAATAAAGCATTAAAGTTTTTTATTTTTTATTAATTTGCTAAAATGTCTAAGAACCTGATTTCACTTTGTCATTATGGGGTATTGTGTGTAGATGAATGATTAAAACATTGAATTTAATTCATTTTAGAATAAGGCTGTAACGTAACAAAATGTGGGAAAAGTCAAGGGGTCTGAATACTTTCCGAATGCACTCTATGTACGGTGTACTGTCAAGAACCATGTCGATACCATGGCGATAACATGGCGATACCATGGCGATACCATGGCGATACCATGGCGATACCATGGCGATACCGTGGTGATTCCCAGTTAAATGGTTCTTGTTTTTTTTTAGCAACCATCTGCTTGTTCTCTACACTAAGACACTGACTCCATGTAAATTCTGCAATTTCCCCTCTCAAGATGAAGGTTATGTCTAGGGGGAGAGTAAGCTGATTCTAGATCTGTACCTGAGGGAGCAGTGACGTTTAGGACGCGGCGAGCTCATCGGGCTGCAGCAGTGTATACTTAAGAGGAAAACCATAGGGTGGGGGAAGATCAGGGGGCTTAGAGCCATATTGTGCTTCACATGTACTACTATTTTCCAGACCTGTTAGGACAGGTTATGTACTGTAGCCTACTTTGCGGTACTGATATGATTGGTTATGTACTGTAGCCTACTTTACGGTACTGATATGATTGGTTATGTACTGTAGCCTACTTTACGGTACTGATATGATTGGTTATTTACTGTAGCCTACTTTGCGGTACTGATATGATTGGTTATGTACTGTAGCCTACTTTGCGGTACTGATATGATTGGTTATGTACTGTAGCCTACTTTACAGTACTGATATGATTGGTTATTTACTGTAGCCTACTTTATGGTACTGATATGATTGGTTATGTACTGTAGCCTACTTTACGGTACTGATATGATTGGTTATTTACTGTAGCCTACTTTGCGGTACTGATATGATTGGTTATGTACTGTAGCCACCTTTACGGTACTGATATGATTGGTTGTGTACTGTAGCCTACTTTACGGTACTGATATGATTGGTTATTTACTGTAGCCTACTTTACGGTACTGATATGATTGGTTATGTACTGTAGCCTACTTTACGGTACTGATATGATTGGTTATGTACTGATATATCGGAGAAACATGTCAGGTCTGTGGTTTCATAAGAAAAGGCATTTACTTGATGAGTTATCAGGTTTACTGTAGAGTAAGAGTAGACCTCTAGAGTGAAAATACCATTTGTTCCTGCTCAATCAAGAGTGAATGCCCATATTCGACGTGTCTGTGTATGTGTGTGTACTTTTGATACTTAAGTATATTTTTGCAATTACATGTACTTTTGATACTTAAGTATATTTAAAACCAAATATTTTTTGACTTTAACTCAAGTAGTATTTTACTGGGTGACTTTCACTTTTACTTGAGCCATTTTCTATTAAGGTATCTTTACTTTTACTCAAGTATGACAATTGGGTGTGTTCTGCTAAGCATTCAGTGTGTGTGTGTGTGTGTGTGTGTGTGTGTGTGTGTGTGTGTGTGTGTGTGTGTGTGTGTGTGTGTGTGTGTGTGTGTGTGTGTGTGTGTGTGTGTGTGTGTGTGTGTGTGTGTGTGTGTGTGTGTGTGTGTGTGCGTGTGCATGCGTCTCATAATAAGTGTGTGCCCTCTGTCTGGATGCATGTGTGTTTTTAGTGTGTCCAAGCTGGGAAAAGCGTTATGTCATTAAGATCCTAGAAAGTCACGCGAGGCCTATTTCAGAGCTATAACAAACCTGTTCATGTTGATTAACGTGCAGATAGCTCAAGCAGCTGCAACATAAGGAGCCTTAATGGACGTTCGTAATAAGAAACAGTCCTGGCAAGAGAACCACTCAAGACACATGAAGGAACGTTGCTTAAAGGGATAGCAGACCCCAAACTTTGTGTGTGATGGTGTGTGTGTGAGAGAGAGAGAGAGAGAGAGAGAGAGAGAGAGAGAGAGAGAGAGAGAGAGAGAGAGAGAGAGAGAGAGAGAGAGAGAGAGAGAGAGAGAGAGAGAGAGAGAGAGAGAGAGAGTGTGAGAGAGAGAGAGAGAGAGAGAGAGAGAGAGAGAGAGAGAGAGAGAGAGAGAGAGAGAGAGAGAGAGAGAGAGAGAGAGAGAGAGAGAGAGAGAGAGAGAGAGAGAGAGAGAGAGGGTAGGGGAGAGAGAAGGAGAGAGAGAGAAAACGAGAGACAGACAGAGAGATTTAGAGAGAGAGAAAGAGAGGTGGGAGAGATAGAGTCCTTGATTAAGTCTTCTGCTTCCCTCAGTAGTCATCCACAGATAACTTCATCACAATGTCAGCATCAGTCATCTCTCAGCGATATCAGAGATATTATTCAGTCATCTCTCAGCAATATCAGAGATATCAGTCAGTCATCTCTCAGTGGTATCAGAGATATCCTTCAGTCATCTCTCAGTGGTATCAGAGATATCCTTCAGTCATCTCTCAATATCTCTCAATAATATATAGGAAGGCTAGGGTTATAATTATATATAGAAGGACTAGGGTTATAATTATATATAGAAGGACTAGGGTTATAAGTATATATATAAGGACTAGGGTTATAATTATATATAGGAGGACTAGGGTTATAATTATATATAGGAGGGCTAGGGTTATAATTATATATAGGAGGACCAGGGTTATAATTATATATAGAAGGACTAGGGTTATAATTATATATAGAAGGACTAGGGTTATAATTATATATAGACTGGCTAGGGTTATAATTATATATAGAAGGGCCAGTGTTATAATTATATATAGAAGGACTAGGGTTATAATTATATATATGAGGACTAGGGTTATAAGTATATATAGAAGGGCTAGGGTTATAATTATATATAGAAGGACTCGGGTTATAAGTATATATAGAAGGACTAGGGTTATAATTATATATAGAAGGACTAGGGTTATAATTATATATAGAAGGACTAGAGTTATAATTATATATAGAAGGGCTAGGGTTATAATTATATATAGAAGGACTCGGGTTATAATTATATATAGAAGGACTAGGGTTATAATTATATATAGGAGGACTAGGGTTATAATTATATATAGAAGGACTCTGGTTATAATTATATATAGAAGGACTCGGGTTATAATTATATATAGAAGGACTAGGGTTCTAATTATATATAGAATGATACGGGTTATAGTTATATATAGAAAGACTAGGGTTATAATTATATATAGAAGGACTAGGGTTATAATTATATATAGAAGGACTAGGGTTATAATTATATACATAAGGACTAGGGTTATAATTATATATTGGAGGGATATGGTTGTTAATATATATAGGGGGGCTATGGTTGTTATTATATAATGGAGGGCTAATTAACATGATGGGACATGATGAGGGTTAGGGTTATTCAACATGTTAGGCAACGGGTAGGGAGAGGGTTACTCAACATGATAGGAGACAGGGAGGGCTACTGTTCTCTTGGTGTGTGTGCGATCTTTGTCAGGTCAGTGTAAGAGATTAATGAGTGTTGCTTCGTCTCTCCACATCCCTCTATCCTCTCATATCTTCCCTCCCTCTATCCTCTACTCTCTTCTCTTCTCCCTCTTTCCTCTCTCCTTCGCTTCTCTTCTCTCTGCATCCTCTCCCTCTCTCCTCTCCTCTCTACTCTCCCTCTATCTTCTCCTCTGTCCTCTCTCCTCTCTCCCTGTCACCTCTTCTCCTATCCTCTCTCCTCTCCTCTCTTCTCTCCCTCTCTTCCTGTTATCTCTTCTCTTATCCTCGATCTGTCTCTCTTCTCTTCTCCTCTTCTCCTTCTACTCTCTCCTCTCTCATCTTCTCTGTTCTCGCTCCCTTTCTCCTCTCCTCCCTCTCTCCTCCCTCTCTCCTCCTCTGTATGTTCTTATCAAGAGAACATCCCTGCTCATCCTTACAGCGTCTGATCTGGCGGACTCACTAAACACACATCCTTCGTTTGTAAATGATGTGTATGAGTGTTGGATTGTGCCCCTGGCTTTCTGTACATTTATAACAAACAATAATATAATGCCATCTGGATTGCTTCATATAAGGAATTTGAAATGATTTGTACTTTTGATGCTTAAGTATATTTAAAACCAAATATTTGTTTTTTTACTCAAGTAATATTTTTCTGGGTGACTTTTACTTGAGTCATATTCTATTAAGGTATCTTTACTTTTACTCAAGTTTGACAACTAGGTACTTTTTCCACCACTAACAGAGAATGTCTGCTGAATGTTCACATAAGGTTATGATACAACATTATTATGTCAATATTATCCTAGTGGACACAATCACTGTGTCTTCTGAAAACAGGTTGCAGCATTTTGCTAACTGTGAACTGGGTCTGTTTCCTGAACACAGATGAATGTTAGTCCTGGACTAAAAAGCTATTTCAATGGACATGGGTTTAATCTGTGTCCAGGAAACCAGCCCTACATGATGTCATCATCACTGGAAGAGAACACCAACATACAGGGCCATCACAAAGTATTCACACCCCTTAATCCACAATGTGTTGTGTAACAACCTGAATTGAAAATTGATTAAATATTTAAAAAATTCACACCCATCTACACACAATAGCCCATAACGACAAACTGAAAACATGATTTTAGACATTTTTGCAATTGTATGGAACATTAAATACCATAATATACCATTTAAATTGTATAACTGTTTAATTTTGCCGGACCCCAGGAAGAGTAGCCTTGGCAGCAGCTAATGGGGTTCCATAATAAATACAAATACACATTTACATAAGTATTCACACCCTTGAGTCAATACTTTGTAGAAGCCCCTTTGGCAACTACTACAGCTGTGAGACTTTCTGGGTAAGTCTCTAATAGTTTTCCACACCTGGATTGTGCAACATTTGCCCATTACTCTTTTTAAAATTCTTCAAGCTCTGTCAAATTGGTTGTTGATCTTTGCTAGACAACCATTTTTAAGCCTTGCAATAGATTTTCAAGTAGATTTAAGTCAAACCTGTAACTCGGCCACTCAAGAACAGTCACTGTTGCTTGGTAAGCAACTCTAGTTTAGATTTGGCCTTGCGTTTTAGGTTATTATCCTGCCGAAAGATGAATTAATCTCCCAGTGTCTGAATCAGGTTTTCCTCTAAGATTTTGCCTGTGCTCCATTCTGTCTCTTTTTATCCTGAACAGGATCTTTGTTTTGGAATATTTTTATTCTGTACAGGCATCCTTCTTTTCACTCTGTAAATTAGGTTAGTATTGTGGAGTAACTACAATGTTGTTGATCCATCCCCAGTTTTCTCCGATCACAGCCATTAAACTCTGTAACTGTTTTATTGTTACCATTGGCCTCATGGTAAAATCATTGATCGGTTTCCTTCCTCTCCGGCAACTGAGTTAGCAACTGGGTGTATTGACACACCATCCAAAGTGTAATTAATAATTTCCCCATGCTCAAAGGGATATTCAATGTCTACTTTTTTTAATTTCCCCATCTCCATTCTTTGCAAGGCATTGGAAAACCTCCCTGGTCTTTGTGGTTGAATCTGTGTTTGAAATTCAATGTTCGACTGAGGGAGCTTAGAGATATTGTATGTGTGGGGTACAGTCATTCAAAAATAATGTTAAACAATATTATTGCACACAGAGTGAGTCCATGCAAGTTATTGTGTGACTTGTTAAAAGCAGTTTTTTTTATTCCTGAACTTAATTAGGCTTTCCATAACAAATGTGTAAACATCTTTAAAAACATATTTCCACTTTGACATTATGGGGTATTGTGCGTAGACTAACCCTCCAGACAGTTAAGAACTCATCAGATCAGTAAAATACATCCTATAAAATAAAAGTTAATCCTCTTAGTTCTGGAATACATCACATAATACAGGTTGTCTTGTATTTATATAGTCTATGCATTTAGTCATTACCAGACCAGACCTATACTATACAGTGTGTGTGTGTGTGTGTGTGTGTTCGGCTAACCCAATACTAATCCATATTCCTGTCTAAGCAGCACAGTGATTTAGCAGAACAGAATAAACAGGGGACTGCTAAACTCAGATAACTAAAAATAGAAAAAAAAGCCCTCCTCTTAAAATCATCAAACTACTGAAATGAACCAAATAAAGGCCATGACCTTGCTCTGACCCCTTGCTAAATAAATATTTTAAAACTTGGCATGTCTTGGTGAGAAGTGATTGAATGTTATCTAAAGGGAGAAAACCCTGGACTCTGTCCAGATTCCTTATGCCCAGATAAGAAGACGTTGAAGATGCAATTTTGTGTGATGTTTCGTCCAAATCCCACTCCTATAAAGCTCTTCAGCTGGTGCTGATGTCTTGCAGGAGTTAGTTGTTTTACAGTAGACTAGTACACTAGTGTTCAGGAATTAGTTGTTTTACAGTAGAATAGTGTTCAGGAGTTAGTTGTTTTACAGTAGAATAGTGGACTAGTGTTCAGGAATTAGTTGTTTTACAGTAGACTAGTGTTCAGGAATTAGTTGTTTTACAGTAGACTAGTGTTCAGGAATTAGTTGTTTTACAGTAGACTAGTAGACTAGTGTTCAGGAATTAGTTGTTTTACAGTAGAATAGTGGACTAGTGTTCAGGAATTAGTTGTTTTACAGTAGACTAGTGTTCAGGAATTAGTTGTTTTACAGTAGACTAGTGTTCAGGAATTACTTGTTTTACAGTAGACTAGTAGACTAGTGTTCAGGAATTAGTTGTTTTACAGTAGAATAGTGGACTAGTGTTCAGGAATTAGTTGTTTTACAGTAGACTAGTGTTCAGGAATTAGTTGTTTTACAGTAGACTAGTGTTCAGGAATTAGTTGTTTTACAGTAGACTAGTGTTCAGGAATTAGTTGTTTTACAGTAGACTTGTAGACGTGAGTTCAGGAATTAGTTGTTTTACAGTAGACTTGTAGACGTGAGTTCAGGAATTAGTTGTTTTACAGTAGACTGTAGACGTGAGTTCAGGAATTAGTTGTTTTACAGTAGACTTGTAGACGTGTGTTCAGGAATTAGTTGTTTTACAGTAGAATAGTAGACTAGTGTTCAGGAATTAGTTGTTTTACAGTAGACTTGTACACGTGAGTTCAATAATTAGTTGTTTTACAGTAGACTTGTAGACGTGAGTTCAGGAATTAGTTGTTTTACAGTAGACTGTAGACGTGAGTTCAGGAATTAGTTGTTTTACAGTAGAATAGTAGACTAGTGTTCAGGAATTAGTTGTTTTACAGTAGACTTGTAGACGTGAGTTCAATAATTAGTTGTTTTACAGTAGACTTGTAGACGTGAGTTCAGGAATTAGTTGTTTTACAGTAGACTGTAGACGTGAGTTCAGGAATTAGTTGTTTTACAGTAGACTTGTAGACGTGTGTTCAGGAATTAGTTGTTTTACAGTAGAATAGTAGACTAGTGTTCAGGAATTAGTTGTTTTACAGTAGACTTGTAGACGTGAGTTCAGGAATTAGTTGTTTTACAGTAGACTAGTAGACTAGTGTTCAGGAATTAGTTGTTTTACAGTAGACTTGTAGACGTGTGTTCAGGAATTAGTTGTTTTACAGTAGACTTGTAGACATGAGTTCAGGAATTAATTGTTTTACAGTAGACTTGTAGACGTGAGTTCAGGAATTAGTTGTTTTACAGTAGACTTGTAGACGTGAGTTCAGGATTTAGTTGTTTTACAGTAGACTAGTAGACGTGAGTTCAGGAATTAGTTGTTTTACAGTAGACTTGTAGACGTGAGTTCAGGAATTACTTGTTTTACAGTAGACTTGTAGACGTGAGTTCAGGAATTAGTTGTTTTACAGTAGACTTGTAGACGTGTGTTCAGGAATTAGTTGTTTTACAGTAGACTTGTAGACGTGTGTTCAGGAATTAGTTGTTTTACAGTAGACTTGTAGACGTGAGTTCAGGAATTAGTTGTTTTACAGTAGACTTGTAGACATGAGTTCAGGAATGAGTTGTTTTACAGTAGACTTGTAGACGTGAGTTCAGGAATTAGTTGTTTTACAGTAGACTAGTAGACGTGAGTTCAGGAGTTAGTCGTTTTACATTAGGCGTGTCAACGTTAGTTCATGACCTTCTCTCCTTTCCTCATTTCCTCTGTTCCAAAAATCCTCTCATGGAATTCAGGTCCTGGCGGGGCTAAGTGTGAGTGATTGCATCTTCTGGCAGTTTTCAGAAAAATCTACCAAGCCTCTCCTCTCCTCTCCTCTCCTCTCCTCTCCTCTCCTCTCCTCTCCTCTCCTCTCCTCTCCTCTCCTCTCCTCTCCTCTCCTCTCCTCTCCTCTCCTCTCCTCTCCTCTCCTCTCCTCTCCTCTCCTCTCCTCTCCTCTCCTCTTTAGTGTATACATGCTGTATACTTGCCTAGTTAAAGAAATACATAAAAAAATGCGAGAGAGAGAGAGAGAGAGAGAGAGAGAGAGAGAGAGAGAGAGAGAGAGAGAGAGAGAGAGAGAGAGAGAGAGAGAGAGAGAGAGAGAGAGAGAGAGAGAGAGAGAGAGAGAGAGAGAGAGAATAACCAACTCATCATCAAGCTTTCATTATTTGAATCAGCTGTGTAGTGCTAGGGCAAAAACCAAAACGTACAGGACCAAGTTTGGGCCCAGTACCGGGTTTGGGAAACCTGCTGTAAGATAACAACAAACCCTGTGAACTCCTCGACTATATAGTGGACTACTTTTGACCAAGGCACTATATAGGGAATAGGGTTCTGGTCTAAAGTAGTGCACTATATAGGGAATAGGGCTCTGGTCTAAAGTAGTTCACTATATAGGGAATAGGGCTCTGGTCAAAAGTAGTGTACTATATATAGGGAATAGGGCTCTGGTCAAAAGTAGTTCACTATATAGGGAATAGGGCTCTGGTCAAAAGTAGTGTACTATATATAGGGAATAGGGCTCTGGTCAAAAGTAGTGTACTATATATAGGGAATAGGGCTCTGGTCTAAGGTAGTTCACTATATAGGAAATAGGGCTCTGGTCAAAAGTAGTGTACTATATATAGGGAATAGGGCTCTGGTCTAAGGTAGTTCACTATATAGGGAATAGGGCTCTGGTCAAAAGTAGTGTACTATATAATAGGGAATAGGGCTCTGGTCAAAGGTAGTGTACTATATGGGGAATAGGGCCCTGGTCTAAGGTAGTTCACTATATAGGGAATAGGGCTCTGGTCAAAAGTTGTGTACTATATAATAGGGAATAGGGCTCTGGTCAAAGGTAGTGTACTATATAGGGAATAGGGCCCTGGTCTAAGGTAGTTCACTATATAGGGAATAGGGCTCTGGTCAAAAGTTGTGTACTATATAAATAGGGAATAGGGCTCTGGTCAAAGGTAGTGTACTATATAGGGAATAGGGCCCTAGTCTAAGGTAGTTCACTATATAGGGAATAGGGCTCTGGTCAAAAGTTGTGTACTATATAAATAGGGAATAGGGCTCTGGTCAAAGGTAGTGTACTATATAGGGAATAGGGCCCTGGTCTAAGGTAGTTCACTATATAGGGAATAGGGCTCTGGTCAAAAGTTGTGTACTATATAATAGGGAATAGGGCTCTGGTCAAAAGTTGTGTACTATATAGGGAATAGGGCCCTGGTCTAAGGTAGTTCACTATATAGGGAATAGGGCTCTGGTCAAAAGTTGTGTACTATATAATAGGGAATAGGGCTCTGGTCAAAAGTTGTGTACTATATATAGGGAATAGGGCTCTGGTCTAAGGTAGTTCACTATATAGGGAATAGGGCCCTGGTCTAAGGTAGTGCACTATATAGGGAATGAAAAGGCAGTGCACTACATAGTGTATTACAGGACACCCTACGGGCCCTGGTCATATGTAGTGCACTATATAGGGAATAGGGAGCTATTTGGGAGGCAGACCTCATAATATCTCTTCCCCTCTGAAATATTGTCTAGCTACTTGATACATATAGAACTCTCTACCCAGCAAAACAAAATTATTTCTGTGAAAAGTTCCCAGAACATTCATTTGGTTAGGTTTCGGCAAATGTTCTCATAACACAAAAACTGTCCATTCATACTGACGATTATGGAATGTTTGTATAAAACATTGGTCTTATACTGCGACAACGTTCCTGGAACACATTTAATATGTTCTTTAATGATTCCAGGTGTGTTTCGTTAGGTTGTTGGAACAGCCTGGTAGGAAAATCCCTAAATGATATGTTCCCAAAACACAAAAAACTATACCAGTTGTTCTGATGATTTATACTATTATTTTAGGGTGCAAAAAACATTCACCTAATGTTACAAGAACAATCCCAGAACACATTTGGTTTGTTCTTTCAATGTTCCCAGAATGTTTCCTTCGGTTGTGGGAACGTTGTTGGCATATGACAACAGATAGGTTCCAAAAATAATAACACTTGTCAGTTCTGCTGACATTCAGACATGTTTTTGTTGTTGTATCAGGGTGCACAAAATATTCCTTTGACGTTGTAAGAATTTTGACAAGAAAATATTACTGGTATATTGTGTTATATTATATTTCACGGGGATGTTCTGTGGTTGTTGTTACAGATGTTGAGTTTAGTGAATGTTAGGAGAACATTTCAAGGATATTTCATTTAAAACATATATAAACATTAATTGAATGTTATTCGGAATGTCATCTCCCTAATGTTACATAAAGCCCTAATTAGAACTTAATGGGAATCTTAGATAACGTTCTGGGAATGTTTCTGGTTTGCTGGGTACACAATGCTTTCAATTATACACATTCATCACAACATCAAACTACAGATTTTTTTTATTTGTGTGTGTGTGTGTGCGTGCGTGCGTGCGTGCGTGCGTGCGTGCGTGTGTGTGTGTGTGTGTGTGTGTGTGTGTGTGCATGTGTTTGCTTACGTGTGAGTGTGTGGTGTGTTTGTTTAGAGCCGAGGCTCTGGTGTGTTAGTGTGTGTGTGTGTGTGTGGTGTTTGTTAGTGTTTAAAGGAGAGGCAGTGGTGTGTGTGTGTGTCTCTATGGAAGCTGTGGTGTGTGTGTGTCTCTATGGAAGCTGTGGTGTGTGTGTCTCTATGGAAGATGTGGTGTGTGTGTGTCTCTATGGAAGCTGTGCTGTGTGTGTGTCTCTATGGAAGCTGTGGTGTGTGTGTCTCTATGGAAGCTGTGGTGTGTGTGTGTGTGTCTCTATGGAAGCTGTGGTGTGTGTGTGTGTGTGTGTGTGTGTGTGTGTGTGTGTGTGTGTGTGTGTGTGTGTGTGTGTGTGTGTGTGTGTGTGTGTGTGTGTGTGTGTGTGTGTGTGTGTGTGTGTGTGTGTGTGTGTGTGTGTGTGTGTGTGTGTGTGTGTGTGTGTGTGTGTGTGTTTGTATTGGTGCGTGCTTGCATTTGAATAAAAACACTGACCATGGTTAATGGTTCCAACATGTGTATGGTTGGTCTAACCTCTATACAATTGAGCCTGGGGCAAACACACACACACACACGTCCTAGCTCGCTTCACCCTCCGCTCTACTGCAGTGAAAACATGAGCTCTTTCATTTCAGGGTCAGTAAGCTCAGGCTATAGAAACGCTTTGTGGTCATACGTACATCCTTAAAAACATAGTTCTTCTTCTACAGAACCAGTCAAAAGTTTGGACACACCTACTCCTTCAAGGGTTTTTCTTTATTTTTACTATTTTCTACATTGTAGAATAATAGTGAAGACATAAAAACTATAAAATAACACATATGGAATCATGTAGTAACCCAAAAATATTTTAGATTTGAGAGTCTTCAAAGTAGCCACCCTTTGCCTTGATGACAGCTTTGCACACTCTTTGCATTCTCCTGGCACATTGTGTTGATAATAATCTGCAATTTTTTTTCACGTCATTACATTAAGATATAAGGGGAAATCACAGCTTTATTCAATACAATTCACAAGCTTAATAACCCTTTATCATGGTTGGTGTCTTGACGGATTTGTCCAAAATCATGTGACATAAAACATTACTTTTCTGTCCTTGCCTTTATGGCAGAGTAAGTTGTTGTTATGGAAGCTGTGGTGTGTGTGTCTCTATGGAAGCTGTGGTGTGTGTGTCTCTATGGAAGCTGTGGTGTGTGTGTCTCTATGTCCTTGCCTTTATGGCAGAGTAAGTTGTTGTTATATAATATATTCAGCATTAATCAGTTAAATTATACTTTGAACTTGAACCCTGTAAGCATGCTTGATCTTTTGTAGCTGTCAGACAGTTTTTTGTTGTTGTATAGAGATCTCAGAAATGCAGTGGAACTACGTAACATTTTGTGTCTCCTTATGTTACAGGGGCGAAAACAGTTTTCATGGGCACACAAATACAAAATAATGTATTGATTTGCAAAATCAAATGTTTCTAATCAAAAGAGTCACCCTACGTTGATCCTTAAAGCCTAAACCAACGCTGTCGGTAACGTGATTCTTCAGTAATTATACATAATACTTGTTGGATGTGGATTTGGTGTCCAGCTGATTAGTTATGCAGTGATATTTTTACACGTCATCATCATCATCATCATCTGATCCGGAGGAAGGAATTTTCTGAATGACAGTCAAGTGACGATCGTCTGTTGTGATAGTGCATGCGATGCAACAACAGTCCAAGTGCTGAAACAAAACAAAAAAAGGTATTGGTTGAGGAATGTCCGGAATATTTTGGTTTCTCATTCGTTCAGGCCGTTCACCTGGATCCACGTCGGATCTAATATCCCTGTTGATGTCGATCATCTGTTGTTGTTTGCTTAATTTAGTTAGATCTACCAGAGAAAGCGTCAAGGTTTTGACTTCACGTTTTCCTGTGTTTTTTTTTGGTGCATTGGATTGGACCCCGAGGCAACTGTGTGGAACTGTGTTGGATAGACTACTGTGCAAAACCCAACGCTCTTCCTGTCAATTATTATGGATACAATAACAACAAATGACAGGCTTATTCACATTATAATCTGGTAATGAAATTACATGACAAATATATTTAGTTTTCTATGCTGTTGCTCAGATTGATGCATTTTATAGTTTTACTCACTGTTAAATTTTCATCTTCATGTGTTTTATAGTTACTGTGTGTGTTATAGTTACCTGCAATTTTAAACTACACAAGGGGCTTGAAGTAGCCTACTTGAACTTGAATTTGGAGCTCAGAAATTCTAGTACTGGAATAGGCCTACTTTGAATTCCTCAATTTGGTGCTTGAAAAGTTATTGTAATTTATGTAGCCAATTTATAAATTCTGCTGCTCCCTTATAATTATCCATGATTACATTTTTTTATCGGTTTCTTTTGAGAGATGTGGCCACCTTTTCGTTTGTTTCCCGCCACTTCAATTGAAGGGTGTTGCGCTTCTCTGTTGCTGTAAAACCACATGCTGTTATTATGAGGAGAGCAATAATCAAATCAAATCAAATCAAATGTATTTATAAAAGCCCTTCTTACATCAGCTGATGTCTCAAAGTGCTGTACAGAAACCCAGCCTAAAACCCCAAACAGCAGGCAATGCAGGTGTAGAAGCACAACATCTAATGTTGGCTTCAACTTGGCTTTCCATACAAAATCCTACGATAAATAAAAACAAAACCTGCTTTTTTTGGTCACTTTCTCATTATAAAAAAACAGCGATGGTGACATTCAAATGGAGAGATTACTGCTTCCTCTTTTCATGGCTGTATTTATGTGTGCCCAGCGTCAGCCACATAGTCTATAGAAGAATCGCTACGAAGGCATCCAATCTGTTCAGTCAGGCAATGTGCCCATTATTGTCTCTCATATTTTTAGAATGTAATAATAATTTGAATATTAATGTAAAGGCCTAAAATAAAGGCTTTATTCTTAAATTGGTAATGGCCGACTTTTTGGGGGAAGTGGGTTCTGTATTTGGCCCTATTATGTACAATTATTTACATTATACAACTGTATAACATTGATGTCCTTGAAAATCCCAAATTAAGTGCTTGAAAATGTCTCAGAAAGTCCTTGAATTTGATTTGCCAATGTCTATATGAACCCTGCTTAAAGGATGTATAGTTCTGGTGTAACCGGTGTGAAATGGCTGGCTTGTTAGCTAATAGCGTTTCAAATCGGTGACTTCACTTGCTCTGAGATCTTGAAGTAGTTGTTCCCCTTGCTCTATAAGGACCGCGGCTTTTGTTGAGCGATGGGGGTAACGATGCTTCGTGGGTGACTGTTGTTGATGTATGCAGAGGGTTCCTGGTTCGAGCCCAGGAAGGTGCGAGGAGAGGGACGGAAGCTATACTGTTACACTAGTTCTATGTTGTTGTGTAGGTGGAGTTTTGAGGGTACATTGGCATATATTCACTTGTCTTTAAGTACACATGTGGAACTGCATGACAATCTATTTTACTTAGAAATGCTGATTCCAATGTCACACATTGACTCCATTATTTATAGAAAGGTCTATGTGTGAATGTTTGGGCTTACATTTGCTTGTGTGTGTGTGTGTGTGTTTAACTTTTTGGGGAATTTACTACTTGTGGGGAACATGACAGATAATCCTGAATGAATCGTGAATAATGGTACCGTCCACATTAATGTAGAAATATATTCTACTCTTATTTACATCTTATTTACAATAAAAGTGACTCTAAAATGACACAATACATTATTTACCATTCATTTCTATTGGGCACAAAATTATCTGAAACACAACCAAAACAAACAGCAAATACATCCAACAAGTGCACACACACACACACACACACACACACACACACACACACACACACACACACACACACACACACACACACACACACACACACACACACACACACACACACACACACACACACACACACACACACACACACACACACACACAACCTGAACTGAACTCACCTTCCAGACAAACCAGTTCTGCTTTTCATCGATTTCTCAGAATCAATTTCCTTCTGTCTGAGTGAGTCTCCTTATCCACACAGCCAAACTAATTAGACTATCCCCTATAACCTCTACGTGAACAAGCCAGGACCAGCCTGTGGATAACTACGTGGATATTTTAATTTATATGAACCTGAGATGACTGTAGCTGGAGTTTCAAGATCAGAGAGAGGAGAGAGAGAGAGAGAGAGAGAGAGAGAGAGAGAGAGAGAGAGAGAGAGAGAGAGAAGAGAGAGAGAAAGACGAGCCGTTAAATTCTACAACCACCTAAAAGGAAGTGAATGCTAAACCTTCCATAACAAAGCCATCACCTACAGAGAAATTACCCTGGAGAAGAGTCCCCTAAGCAAGCTGGTTCACAAACACAAACAGACCCCACAGAGCCCCAGGAACGCAACACAATTAGACCCAACCAAATCATGAGAAAACAAAAAGATAATTACTTGACACATTGGAAAGAATTAACAAAATAAACTGAGCAAACTAGAATGCTATTTGTCCCTAAACAGAGAGTACACAGTGGCAGAATACCTGACCACTGTGACTGACCCAAACTTAAGGAAAGCTTTGACTATGTACAGAGTCGGGGAACATAGCCTTGTTATTGGGAAAGGCCGCCGTAGGCAGACCTGGCTCTCAAGAGAAGACAGGCTATGTGCAAACTGCCCACAAAATGAGGTGGAAACTGAGCTGCACTTCCTAACATCCTGCCAAATGTATGACCATATTAGAGACACGTATTTCCCTCAGATTACACAGAAACACATGGAATTTGATCAAAATTTCACATTTCTATAAACTCCCATATCGATTGAGTGAAATTCCAACTAAACGAGTGTGGTTTTCCTGTGCTCCTGCTTGTCTATTCTCTTATACTAGACCTCCCGGTTTGGACCTTTGTCTGAATGCATTATTTGGTGCATTATTTTTGCAGAATTCTGCATGCAGAGTCTCAATTTGATGTTTGTCCCATGTTGTGAGTTCTGGGTTGGTGAGTGGACCCCAGACCTCACAACCATAAAGGGCAACGGGTTCTATAACTGATTGGTTGTGTACATGGATTTTTTTAATGTCGTATGTTTTTCCCCTAACACCACTTTCCATCAGTGTGTATAGCAGACCCTCATGCCAAATTGAGTCGAATGCTTTTTTGAAATAAACAAAGCACGAGAATACTTTGCCTTTTGTGTTTTTTTGTTTGTCAATTGGGTGTGCAGGGTGAAAACGTGGTCTGTTGTGCGGTAATTTGGTAAAAAGCCAATTTGACATTTGCTCAGTACATTGTTTTTACTGAGGAAATGTATGAGTCTGCTGTTAATGATAATGCAGGGGAAATTCCCAAGGTTGCCGTTGATGCATATCCCACGGTAGTTATTGGGGTCAAATGTTTCTCCACTTTTGTGGATTGGGTTGATCAGTCCTTGGTTCCAAATATGGTTGAAGATGCCAGAGCTGAGGATGATGTTAAAGAGTTTAAGTTTAGCCAATTGGAATCTGTTGTCTGTATATTTTTATAATTTCATTGAGGAAACCATCAACACCACAGGTCTTTTTGGATTGGAGGGTTTCTCTCTCTCTCTCTCTCTCTCTCTCTCTCTCTCTCTCTCTCTCTCTCTCTCTCTCTCTCTCTCTCTCTCTCTCTCTCTCTCTCTCTCTCTCTCTCTCTCTCTCTCTCTCTCTCTCTCCCTCTCTCCCTCCCTCTCTGTCTCTCTCTGTCTCCCTCTCTCTGTCTCCCTCCCTCCCTCTCTCTGTCTCCCTCCCTCCCTCCCTCCCTCCCAGTCGGGTGAACTGGGGACAGGTTCTAGCACTCTTCTTCCAAGCCTCACACCTCCTCTGGCACCCACCTCCTTTTTCACACCTTCCATTTGTTCCTTCTTTCCCCCTGTTCTCTTCTTTAGCAGCACGCATGGGCGAGTGTGTTTGATTTGACACCCAAATGGAACCATATTCCCTATATAGTGGACTACTCTTGGTGTTCGGTTTTTGGTGTATGGTGTTTGTATGGTGTTTGTATGGTGTTTGTATGGTGTTCGTATGGTGTATGGTGTTTGGTGTTTGTATGGTGTTTGTATGGTGTTCGTATGGTGTTCGTATGGTGTATGGTGTTTGTATGGTGTATGGTGTTTGTATGGTATATGGTGTTTGTATGGTGTATGGTGTCTGTATGGTGTATGGTGTATATTGTTTGTATGGTGTATGTTGTATGGTGTTTGGTGTATATATGGTGTATGGTGTATGGTGTTTGTATGGTGTTTGTATGGTGTATGGTGTATGGTGTTTGTCTGGTGTATGGTGTTTGTATTGTGTGTGGTGTATGTATTGGGTATGGTCTATGTATTGTGTATGGTGTTTGTATGGTGTATGGTGCATGGTGTTTGTATGGTGTATGGTGTCTGTATGGTGTATATTGTTTGTATGGTGTTTGGTGTATGTTGTATGGTGTTTGGTGTATATATGGTGTATGGTGTATGGTGTTTGTATGGTGTATGGTGTTTGTGTGGTGTTTGTATGGTGTATGGTGTTTGTATGGTGTGTGTATTGTGTATGGTGTTTGTATGGTGTATGGTGTATGTATGGTGTGTGTATGGTGTTTGTATGGTGTTTGTATGGTGTATGGTGTATGTATGGTGTGTGTATGGTGTATGTATGTTTGTATGGTGTTTGTATTGTGTATGGTGTATGGTGTTTGTATTGTTTGTGGTGTTTGTATTGGGTATGGTCTATGTATTGTGTATGGTGTTTGTATGGTGTATGGTGCATGGTGTTTGTATGGTGTATGGTGTCTGTATGGTGTATATTGTTTGTATGGTGTTTGGTGTATGTTGTATGGTGTTTGGTGTGTATATGGTGTATGGTGTATGGTGTTTGTATGGTGTATGGTGTTTGTGTGGTGTTTGTATGGTGTATGGTGTTTGTATGGTGTGTGTATTGTGTATGGTGTTTGTATGGTGTATGTATGGTGTATGTATGGTGTTTGTATGGTGTTTGTATGGTGTATGGTGTATGTATGGTGTGTGTATGGTGTATGTATGGTGTGTGTATGGTGTTTGTATGGTGTATGGTGTTTGTATGGTGTGTGTATTGTGTATGGTGTTTGTATGGTGTATGGTGTATGTATGGTGTATGGTTTTTGTATGGTTTACAGTGTTTGTATGGTGTATGGTGTATGGTGTTTGTATGGTGTATGGTGTTTGTATGGTAAATGGTGTTTGTATGGTGTATGTTGTATGGTGTGTGGTGGATGGGATTTGTATGGTGTTTGGTGTATGTATGGTGTATGATGTTTGCATGGTGTATGGTGTTTGTATGGTGTTTGTATGGTGTATGGTGTTTGTATGGTGTATGGTTTATTGTTTATGTTGTATGGTTGATGGTGTTTGTGTGGTGTATGGTGTTTGTATGGTGTATGGTTTATTTTTTATGGTGTATGGTGTATGGTGTTTGTATGGTGTATGGTGTTTGTATGGTGTATGGTGTTTGTATGGTGTATGGTGTATGGTTTATTTTTTATGTTGTATGGTGTATGGTGTTTGTATGGTGTATGGTGTTTTATATATTCATTGAAAAAGTTGGTGTGTGTACAGTTCTGTTTGGAGTGGTCAGTTCTAAACAGGATTAGGTCAGTTGTTGTAAAGCTAATCCAACATCAACAATTAACAACAGCCAGCAGCACATTTCTGTGTGTGTATGTGGTTTTATTCTACAGTAAGTACATTGTCAGGTGTGTAAATCGGGTGTTATGTTACAGTATACAGTTGAAGTCAAAAGTTTACATACACTTAGGTTGGAGTCATTAAAACTCGTTTTTCAACCACTCCATAAATGTATTGTTAACACACTATAGTTTTGGCAAGTCGGTTAGGACATCTACTTTGTGCATGACACAAGTAATTTTTCCAACAATTGTTTACAGACAGATAATTCACTGTATCACAATTCCAGTGAGTCAGAAGTTTACATACACTAAGTTGACTGTGCCTTTAAATAGCTTTGAAAATTCCAGAAAATGACATGTCATGGCTTTAGAAGAGAGATGAACGTACTTTGTTGTGAAATGTGCAAATCAATCACAGAACAACAGGAAAGGACCTTGTGAAGATGCTGGAGGCCGCTGAGCAAGAAAGAAGCCACTGCTCCAAAACCGCCATAAAAAAGCCAGACTACGGTTTGCAACTGCACATGGGGACAAAGATCGTACTATTTGGAGAAATGTCCTCTGGTCTTATGAAACAAAAATAGAACTATTTGACCAAAATGACCATCATTATGTTTGGAGGAAAAAGGGGGAGACTTGCAAGCCGAAGAACACCATCCCAACCGTGAAGCACGGGGGTGGCAGCATCATGTTGTGGGGGTGCTTTGCTGCAGGAGGTACTGGTGCACTTCACAAAATAGATGGCAACATGAGGTTGGAAAATGATGTGGATATATTGAAGCCACATCTCAAGACATCAGTCAGGAAGTTAAAACTTGGTCGCAAATCGGTCTTCCAAATGGACAATGACCCCAAGCATACTTCCAAAGTTGTGGCAAAATGGCTTAAGGACAACAAAGTCAAGGTATTGGAGTGGCCATCACAAGGCCCTGACCTCAACCCTATAGAACATTTGTGGGCAGAACTGAAAAAGCGTGTGGAGCAAGGAGGCGTACAAACCTGACTCAGTTACACCAGCTCGGCCAGGAGGAATGGGCCAAAATTCACCCAACTTATTGTGGGAAGCTTGTGGAAGGCTACCTGTAACGTTTGACCCAAGTTAAACAATTTAAAGGCAATTCTAGTAAATACTAATTGAGTGTATGTAAACTTATGACCCACTTGGAATGTGATGAAAGAAATAAAAGCTGAATAAATAATTCTCTCTACTATTATTCTGACATTTCACATTCTTAAAATAAAGTGGTGATCCTAATTGACCTAAGACAGGGCATTCTTACTAGGATTAAATGTCAGGAATTGTGAAAAATTGAGTTTAAATGTATTGGGCTAAGGTGTATGTAAACTTCCGACTTCAACTGTATGTGATGAAAGCTTTGGGGAAAACACATTTTAATTTCCTCATAATTACCTTTTCCTGCTCAGAAGCATTGTTGGTAATTCTAATTTGCACCTCTAATTTGAAAAACTTCCTATCACATCTAGGTGTGGTTTTATTTGTTTACATTGGGCTCCAAAAGTATTGAGAGTGACACATTTCTGTTGTCTTTCTTTGTGCAGACTGTCAGCTTTAATTTGAGGTTGTTTTCATCAGTATCGGGTGGACCGTTTAGAAATTACAACAGTTTTTGTACATTTTAGGGGATCAAAAAATATTGGGCCAAATTCACTTATGTTTGTATTAAAGTAGTCAAAAGTTTAGTATTTTGGTCCCATATTTACATATGAATCGAGAATAATGATGAGTGGTAAAGTTACAGACACACAAATATCATACCCCCCTGACATACTAACCTCTCATTATTACAATAACAGGAGAGGTTAGCATTTTGAATCATACCCCCAGGACATGCTAACCACTCACCATTACAATAACAGAGGAGGTTAGCATTTTATATCATACCCCCAAGACATGCTAACCTCTCACCATTACAATAACAGGGGAGGTTAGCATTTTACATCATACCCCCATGAGATGCTAACCTCTCACCATTACAATAACAGAGGAGGTTAGCATTTTATATCCCCAAGACATGCTAACCTCTCGCCATTACAATAACAGAGGAGATTAGCATTTTACATCATACCCCCAGGACATGCTAACCTCTCACCATTACAATAACAGGGGAGGTTAGCATTTTACATCACACCCCCAAGACATGCTAACCACTCACCATTACAATAACAGAGGAGGTTAGCATTTTATATCATACCCCCAAGACATGCTAACCACTCACCATTACAATAACAGAGGAGGTTAGCATTTTATATCATACCCCCAGGACATGCTATCCACTCACCATTACAATAACAGAGGAGGTTAGCATTTTATATCATACCCCCAAGACATGCTAACCACTCACCATTACAATAACAGAGGAGGTTAGCATTTTATATCATACCCCCAGGACATGCTATCCACTCACCATTACAATAACAAGGGAGTATTGTATGCATCTGTAACTTTCTCACTCATCATTATTCACGACTCATTCAGGATAAGCCGTAACCACGGTAGCGTCCACATGACTGTAGAAGCATTTAGAATGTTATTTTCATATTTAGAAAAAAAGTGACTCCAAAATGACAATAAATTATTTACCAATTAATTTCCATTGGGCACAAAATAATCTGAAACACAACTGTAACGAACAGAAAATGCATCCAACACGTCTGTAGAGCCACAAGCTTGATGTAGTCATTGCGGAATATGGGACCAAATACTACACTTTTGATTACTTTAATATACATATAAGTGATTTGTCCCAATACTTTTGGTCCCTTAAAAAATGGGAGGACCATGTACAAAAAGTGCTGCAAATTCTAAACAGTTCACCCGATATGGAAAAAAATACCCTCAAATTAAAGCTGACAGTCTGCACTTTATTAACCTTGTTGTATAATTTCAAATCCAATGTGCTGGAGTACAGAGCCAAAAACAACAAAACCTTTGTCACTGACCAAAAACTTTTGTAACTCACTGTATTTGAACACACATATCCATTTACATTCTACCTTCTGACTTCATCGGGAGCCCCGGGGTAGTGGACTATACGGGGAATATGTTGTCATTTATTAAACATGCACACACACACACACACACACACACACACACACACACACACACACACACACACACACACACACACACACACACACACACACACACACACACACACACACACACACACACACACACACACAAACAAAACGCACACACACACACACACACACACTCACACACAGTATGAGACACGGCTGCAGTCTCTGGAGAGAGAGAATCTGTGAGAGGTAATAGCAAAATCCTGAGGAGTGTCTGTCTTTTAGTGTGTGTGTGTGTGTGTGTGTGTGTGCATTTGTGTGTGACTGAGTGTGTGTGTGCATTTTGTTTGTGTGTGTGTGTGTGTGTGTGTGTGTGTGTGTGTGTGTGTGTGTGTGTGTGTGTGTGTGTGTGTGTGTGTGTGTGTGTGTGTGTGTGTGTGTGTGTGTGTGTGTGTGTGTGTGTGTGTGTGCATTTTGTTTGTGTGTGTGTGTGTGTGTGTGGGGGGGGGGGGGGGGGGGTTCTGTGTCCTGTGCTGAACCCACTCTAATCGCTTTTGTAGTTTGATTGAGTGTGTGTAGGTGTGTGTTTTTGCTTCTTGCCTCGATGATCTAAGTCTTTTGAGGACAGTCTCTCTGGGTCTCTCTCCTCCCTCCTTTTCTCCTCCTTTCACAGTCCAGAGATGATGAGAGAGGAAGCAAGGGAATTGAAATGTATTACCACAACATAAACAGAAAATGAACGGAAGAGAAGAGAACATAATATAATGATCCGAAACGAAGAGAACAGAACAGCTGGAGAACTTTTTGAGGATCTGAGGGCCTTAGTCAAATATTTTCAGTCTCCTGAGGGGGAAGAGGCATTGTCATACACGACTGTGTTGGTGTGTTTGGACCATGATAGGTCCTTAGTGATCAATCAAATCTATTCATAAAGCCCGTCTTACGTCAGCCCACCCAGCCTAAAACCCCAAACAGCAAGCAATGCAGGTGTAGAAGCACGGTGGCTAGGACAAACTCCCTAGAAAGGCCAGAACCTAGGAAGAAACCTAGAGAGGAACCAGGCTATGAGGGGTGGCCAGTCCTCTTTTGGCTGTGCCGGGTGGAGATTATAGAACATGGCCAAGATGTTAAAATGTTCATAGATGACCAGCATTGTCAAATAATGATAATCACAGTGGTTGTAGAGGGTGGTCAGCACCTCAGGAGTAAATGTCAGTTGGCTTTTCATAGCCGATCATTAAGAGTATCTCTACCGCTCCTGCGGTCTCTAGAGAGAAAACAGCATGTCTGGGACAAGGTAGCACGACCGGTGAACAGGTCAGGGCTCCATAGCTGCAGGCAGAACAGTTGAAACCGGAGCAGCAGCACGACCAGGTGGACAACAAGAAGTCATCAGGCCAGGTAACCCTGAGGCATGGTCCTAGGGCTCAGGTCGAGAGAGGAGAGAGGAGAGAGGAGAGAGGAGAGAGGAGAGAGGAGAGAGGAGAGAGAGAGAGAGAGAGAGAGAGAGAGAGAGAGAGAGAGAGAGAGAGAGAGAGAGAGAGAGAGAGAGCAAGCATACTTAGATTCACACAGAACACTGGATAAGACAGGATAAATACTCCTTTAACAGACTGACCCTAGCCCCCTGACACATAAACTATTGCAACATAAATACTGGAGGCTGAGACAGGAGGGTCAGGAGACACTGTGGTCCGACGATCCCCCCGGACATGGCCAAACAGGCAGGATATAACCCCACCCACTTTGCCAAAGCACAGCCTCCACACCACTAGAGGGATATATTCAACCACCAACACGCCGATTATACCCAATGGGGGGGCGCCTACACGGAGAGGAAGATCACGTCAGTGACTCAACCCACTCAAGTGACGCACCCCTCCTAGGGACGGCATGGAAGAGCACCAGTAAGCCAGTGACTCAGCCCCTGTAATAGGGTTAGAGGCAGAGAATCCCAGTGGAGAGAGGGGAACCGGCCAGGCAGAGACAGCAAGGGCGGTTCGTTGCTCCAGTGCCGTTCCGTTCACCTTCACACTCCTGGGCCAGACTATACTCAATCATAGGACCTGCTGGAGAGATGAGTCTTCAATAAAGCCTTAAAGGTCGAGACCGAGTCTACGTCTCTCACATGGATAGGCAGACCATTCCATAAAAACGGCGCTCTATAGGAAATAGCCCTGCCTCTATCTGTTGGCTTAGAAATTCTAGGGACAGTAAGGAGACCTGCGTCACAGCGTCTTGTGACCGTGGCGTACTTGTAGGTATGTAGGAACTGTGCCCAAGAAGACCATGGTAACCTGTCTAAATGACTATCACTCTGTAGCACTCACATCTGTAGCCATGAAATGCTTTGAAAAGTTGATCATGGCTCACATCAACACCATCATCCCAGACACCCTGGACCCACTCCAATTTGCATACCGCCCCAACAGTGTTATGCTGGTGAATGAGGACCCAAAAGCGACGTAATAGAAACAGAGTCTTTATTCCAGTCTTAAACAAACAATGATTCTCCTGGATATTATCAAAGGTTAATCCAAAACAGGAAACTGAAATCCTCTCGTCAGTAGAGAGGAACGACTGGAGACGCGACCACAGACTGCAGGTCGCTTCAGGAAGGCACAGGCCGTAGCTGACATAGACACCTGCTCACACGCAGCATCTGAAGAAGGCAAAAACACGACAGGGCGGAACAAGGACACAGAACAGCAAACATCAAACAAGAATCCGACAAGGACAGAAGCGGAAAACAGAGGGAGAAATAGGGACTCTAATCAGAGGGCAAAATAGGGGACAGGTGTGAAAGAGTAAATGAGGTCGTTAGGAGAATGAGAAACAGCTGGGAGCAGGAACGGAACGATAGAGAGAGAGAGCGGGAGAGGGAGAGAGGGAGGAGGAGAGAGAGGGATAGAAAGAGGGAAAGAACCTAATAAGACCAGCAGAGGGAAGCACAGGGACAAGACATGATGATCAAAGACAAAACATGACAAACAGATCCACAGATGACGCAATCTCTATTGCACTCCACACTGCCCTTTCCCACCCGGACAAAAGGAACACCTATGTGAGAATGCTATTCATTGACTACAGCTCAGGGTTCAACAACATAGTCCCCTCCAAGCTCATCACTAAGCTCAGGTCCCTGGGACTGATCACTTCCCTCTGCAACTGGATCCTGGATTTCCTGACGGGCCGCCCCCAGGTGGTAAGGGTAGGTAACAACACATCTGCAACGCTTGAACCTCAACATGGGGGTGCTTAGTCCCATCCTGTACTCCGTGTTTACCCACGACTGCATGGTTGTGCACAACTCCAACACCATCATTAAGTTTGCTGACGACACAACAGTGGTAGGCCTGATCACCGACAACGATGAGACAGGGAGGAGTTCAGAGACTTGTCAGTGTGGTGCCAGGATAAAAACCTCTCCCTCAACGTAAGCAAGACAAAGGAGCTGATTGTGGACTACATGAAACAGAGGGGCCGAGCACAACCCCATTCACATCGATGAGGCTGTAATGGTGCGGGTCAAGAACTTCAAGTTCCTCATCCCAAGGTCAACATCACAAGGTTTTACTGCTAACCTACAAAGCATTACATGGGCTTGCTCCTACCCATCTTTCCTGCCCTACATACCTACAAGTACGCCACGGTCACAAGACGCAGGGACTATGGTGGTCTTCTTGAAACATGTAGGTATTACATGTATCAAGGTTGAAAATGTCAGTGAAGACACTTGTCAGATGGTCATAGCATGCTCTGAGTACACGTCCTTGTAATCCGTCTGGCCATGTGGCTTTGTGAATGTTAACCTGTTTAACAGGATCGATTTGACAACAGTCAGTGAAGTGCAGTGCGCCAAATTCAAACAACAGAAATCTAATAATTAAAATTTCTCAAACATAGAAGTATTATACACCATTTTAAAGATAAACTTGTTGTGTATCCCACCACAGTGTCCGATTTCAAAAAGGCTTTACGATGAAAGCATACCATGCGATTATGTTAGGTCAGTGCCTAATCACGAAAGAACACAGCCATTTTTACAGCCAAGAGAGGAGTCACAAAAAGCAGAAATAGAGATCAAATGAATCACTAACCTTTGAGGATCTTCATCAGATGGCACTCATAGGACTTCATGTTACTTAATACAATGTATGTTTTGTTCGATAAAGTTCATATTTATATCCAAAAATCTCAGTTTACATTGACGTGTTATGTTCAGTAATGTTTTGCTTCCAAAACATCCGGTGATTTTGCAGAGAGCCACATCAATTTACAGAAATACTCATCATAAATGTTGATGAAATTACAAGTGTTATGCATGGAATTAAAGATATACTTCTCCTTAATGCAACCGCTGTGTCAGATTTCAAAAAAGCTTTACAGCAAAAGCACACCATGGAATAATCTGAGTACAGCGCTCAGCCACAAAAACAAGCCATACAAATTCCCGCCATGTTGTGGAGTCAACAGAAGTCAGAAATAGCATTATAAATATTCACTTACCTTTGATGATCTTCATTGGAATGCACTCCCAGGAATCTCAGTTCCACAATAAATGTTTGTTTTGTTCGATAAAGTCCATCATTTATGTCCAAATACCTCCTTTTGGTTCGCACATTTAGTTCACAAATCCAAATTCACAAGGCGCAGGCACTTAGTCCAGACGAAAAGTCAAAACAGTTCCATTACAGTTCGTAGAAACATGTCAAACGATGTATAGAATCAATCTTTAGGATGTTTTTATCATAAATCTTCAATAATATTCCAACCAGACAATTCCTTTGTCTTTAGAAATGAAAGGGAACGCAGCTCACTCTGACGGGCGCACGCCTGACTGAGCTCATGGCATTCTGTCAGACCCCTTAGTCAAACAGCTCTTATTCGCTCCCCCTTCACAGCAGAAGCCTGACACAAGGTTCTAAAGACTGTTGACATCTAGTGGAAGCCTTAGGAAGTGCAATCGGACCAAATTTACACTGTATCTTGGATTGGCAATTACTTGAAAATCTACAAACCTCAGATTTCCCACTTCCTGGTTGGATTTTTTGTCAGGTGTTTGCCTGCCATATGAGTTCTGTTATACTCACAGACATCATTCAAACAGTTTTAGAAACTTCAGAGTGTTGTCTATCCAAATTTACTAATAATATGCATATATTAGCTTCTGGGCCTGAGTAGCAGGCAGTTTACTCTGGGCACGCTTTTCATCCGGACGTGATCACCTGAAAAAATGAAATAAAATGGTCATGAGGCCCGTAAAACGGCTGCTATTCCCTCCAACGTAATTCTCTCAAGAATGTACACACATTCATGCATACTGGAACACTAGGGCTGTCCCGGACTAAAGGAAATCTTGGTTGACTGAAAGTCTTCTGTTCTTTGGACCAATCGATTGGTCGAATTTTTTTAATGTGTATTTTTGTGTTCATGTGTTCATTAAAATCAACTATATGCATTGAGCTTGTCTAAAGCGTTAAGTGCACAAATTACTCAAGAGGGAGCCGGAGATCAAGATAACTAGAATATAAAACCTGACCCGACCATCCTCCTCCTGCTGGCTTTTGCAGATTCTGTCCTTACTCTCCTGAAGTTGCCGGTAATAAGCTACATGAGGAGTCTGCAACCTTTCTCATGTGGAATGACAATTTATCTCACCATTTCTACTGATCTGTGTGTCAGTTTTGGTTTTCATATGCACATTTTTGTGGAAAAGTTTCATTTAATTTCTAATAACGTCTTCGTATCGCAAAATCATTGTCATGTGCTTAATGCTAAATGATAATGATACAAAACTAAAAATAACTTATTTTGCCATTGGCTACACATGTCCTGTATGCAACGAACGTCAAACATTGTATCATTTATTAACTTGGGTCAGGCCCGAAACTTGCAACATTGTATCAATTATTAACTTGGTTCAGGCCCGAAGCTTGAAGCATTGTATCAATTATTAACTTGGGTCAGGCCCGAAACTTGCAACATTGTATCAATTATTAACGTGGGTCAGGCCCGAAACTTGAAACATTGTATCAATTATTAACTTGGGTCAGGCCCGAAACTTGCACTAGCAAACTTGCAACATTATATAAAATATTCTGTGCTCTAAGAGTTTCTCACCAGTGAGCTGGGGAAAGACACAGCTGTAGGCTATTTGTGCTAAGAAGAAGAAGAAGGGATAAGAAGTAATCAGGTAGGCCTATTTTATGATCCACTGGATCAGAGTATGACATTTTTCCCTTAAATTTTTCCCTTTTGTTATCGAAAGGGAGAAAGCTGGAATGATTTTTCAAAGACATTGTCTTTCTCAATGGATGTAAAAACAGACTTTGTTTGCTTGCTGTTTGAAATGAAGAACATATTACTTTGAGAAGCTCCACAGGTCATTAGTGGTGGCGCGTTAATCCAATCAGAAATACTATCCGACATCACCAAATGGGAACATTTATATGCCTACATTTGCATGCAGGCCAGGTAGCCTAAAGGCCTACTTCTATGCATAATCAGGTACGCGTCCTTACTCAACATTAACAGGAGCGCTCCAAACAAAAGACAATGACCACATTTACAAAACTAAAATTAAATAAATCTAAACATCGTTCTCACAAAGTGTAACAAAGCTTACACGTGTCCACTTCAACAATGAGAATGGTAAACGACTGAAATAATAATCTATTGAAAACATTAACAGACATTACTGTAACCAAACAAACTTTGTAGATTACAAATTATAGGAATGAACTTTAAAATGTACTAGTGGTGACATATGTACTGGGGAATTGATAGACACTAACAAGCAAACGCAAACCAGTTACAAAACAATGAATGTGCATTAATTGGCAGGAGAGAGTGTATTCTGGAGAGAGAGATGCATTGTGCATCCTAGCCACCCTACCCTTCTTATTGGAATGTGACGTCCCAGCGGCCTCCGCAACCGATTAGTCTCGGCCTCCGCAACGGATTAGTATCGGCCTCCGCAACGGATTAGTCTCGGCCTCCGCAATGGATTAGTCTCGGCCTCCGCAATGGATTAGTCTCGGCCTCCGCAACGGATTAGTATCGGCCTCCGCAACGGATTAGTATCGGCCTCCGCAACCGATTAGTCTCGGCCTCCGCAACGGATTAGTATCGGCCTCCGCAACGGATTAGTCTCGGCCTCCGCAATGGATTAGTCTCGGCCTCCGCAATGGATTAGTCTCGGCCTCCGCAACGGATTAGTATCGGCCTCCGCAACGGATTAGTCTCGGCCTCCGCAATGGATTAGTCTCGGCCTCCGCAATGGATTAGTCTCGGCCTCCGCAACGGATTAGTATCGGCCTCCGCAACGGATTAGTCTCGGCCTCCGCAATGGATTAGTCTCGGCCTCCGCAATGGATTAGTCTCGGCCTCCGCAACGGATTAGTATCGGCATCCTCAACGGATTAGTCTCGGCCCCCGCAACGGATTAGTATCGGCCTCCGCAACGGATTAGTCTCGGCCTCCGCAACGGATTAGTCTCGGCCTCCGCAACGGATTAGTATCGGCCTCCGCAACGGATTAGTCTCGGCCTCCGCAACGGATTAGTCTCGGCCTCCGCAACGGATTAGTCTCGGCCTCCACAACGGATTAGTCTCGGCCTCCGCAACGGATAAGTCTCGGCCTCCGCAACGGATAAGTCTCGGCCTCCGCAACGGATTAGTCTCGGCCTCCGCAACGGATAAGTCTCGGCCTCCGCAACGGATAAGTCTCGGCCTCCGCAACGGATAAGTCTCGGCCTCCGCAACGGATTAGTCTCGGCCTCCGCAACGGATAAGTCTCGGCCTCCGCAACGGATTAGTCTCGGCCTCCGCAACGGATAGGACTCGGCCTCCGCAACCGATTAGTCTCGGCCTCCGCAACGGATTAGTCTCGGCCTCCGCAACGGATTAGTATCGGCCTCCGCAATGGATTAGTCTCGGCCTCCGCAATGGATTAGTCTCGGCCTCCGCAATGGATTAGTCTCGGCCTCCGCAACGGATTAGTATCGGCCTCCGCAACGGATTAGTCTCTGCCCCCGCAACGGATTAGTATCGGCCTCCGCAACGGATTAGTCTCGGCCTCCGCAACGGATTAGTCTCGGCCTCCGCAACGGATTAGTCTCGGCCTCCGCAATGGATTAGTCTCGGCCTCCGCAACGGATTAGTATCGGCCTCCGCAACAGATTAGCCTCGGCCTCCGCAACGGATTAGTCTCGGCCTCCGCAACGATAAGTCTCTGCCTCCGCAACGGATTAGTCTCGGCCTCCGCAACGGATAAGTCTCGGCCTCCGCAACGGATAATCTCGGCCTCCGCAACGGATTAGTCTCGGCCTCCGCAACGGATAAGACTCGGCCTCCGCAACGGATTAGTCTCGGCCTCCGCAACAGATAAGTCTCGGCCTCCGCAACGGATAAGTCTCGGCCTCCGCAACGGATTAGTCTCGGCCTCCGCAACGGATAAGACTCGGCCTCCGCAACGGATTAGTCTCGGCCTCCGCAACGGATAAGTCTCGGCCTCCGCAACGGATAAGTCTCGGCCTCCGCAACGGATTAGTCTCGGCCTCCGCAACGGATAAGACTCGGCCTCCGCAACGGATTAGTCTCGGCCTCCGCAACAGATAAGTCTCGGCCTCCGCAACGGATAAGTCTCGGCCTCCGCAACGGATTAGTTCACTGAGATGCACGGGAATCAGACAGGTGTCTCGTGAAAACATTGAAACACATTTAAAAAAGAATAATAATTAAATGCTACTGCTCGACTAACAAACTTCTCGGTCGAGCAATAGCCTATCAACCAAACAATCGACCAGTCGACTAACTGGGGTAAACCCAATGACACACACACACACACACACACACACACACACACACACACACACACACACACACACACACACACACACACACACACACACACACACACACACACACACACACACACACACACACACACACACACACACACACACACACACACACACACACACACACACACACACACACAGAAAGAAGCAGGGACACACACATCACGCACAGAAGCAGGGACACACACACAAGCAGGGACACGAACATGGACTCAAGCAGGAACGCATGCACGTGCGCGCGCAAACACACACATACACACATACACAGGGCCTGGCCCTGGCTCCTATAAATACATGGGGAATGTTATCTTTGGTAAAACAAACAATGATGTGAGCCAGAGTGATCAGAAAAAGAAGTGTGTGTGTGTGTGTGTGTGTGTGTGTGTGTGTGTGTGTGTGTGTGTGTGTGTGTGTGTGTGTGTGTGTGTGTGTGTGTGTGTGTGTGTGTGTGTGTGTGTGTGTGTGTGTGTGTGTGTGTGTGTGTGTGTGTGTGTGTGTGTGTGTGTGTGTGTGTGTGTGTGTGTGTGTGTGTGTGTGTGTGTGTGTGTGTGTGTGTGTGTGTGTGTGTGTGTGTGTGTGCGTCTGTTAGAGGGAGGTGGGTGTTCTAGGATAGGGCTCTGGTCTAAAGTAGTGTACTATATAGGGAATAGGGCTCTGGTCTAAAGTAGTGTACTATATAGGGAATAGAGTTCAATTTGGGAGTGTTCAGTGTTGAGGATCACCATAGAATCCATGCAGAGTCCACAGTTCCGTGGTTCTACTTTAGAATAACATCCCAGTTTAAGATGTCAGCAACATTCTAGTTGTCGTCTGGGACCTGTATTGGACTGTCCTCTTATGTCTCAGTCACCTGACAGCTTCCCACTTCCTGTCTCTTTCAGTCCCTCTCTCATTCTCTTGAGAGCTCGCTTACTTCTCTCTCCCTCTCTCTCCTTCTCTCCTCTCTCTCCCGCTGTCTCTCTCTCTCCCTCGGTCTCTCTCTCTCCCTCTGTCTCGGTCTCTGTGGCTCTCTCTCCCTCTGTCTTGGTCTCTGTCTCTCTCTCTCCCTCTGTCTCGGTCTCTGTCTCTCTCTCTCCCTCTGTCTCTGTCTCTCTCCTTCTGTCTCGGTCTCTGTCTCTCTCTCTCCTCTCTCTCCTTCTATCCTCTCTCTCTCTCTCTCTCCCGCTGTCTCTCTCTCTCCCGCTGTCTCTCTCTCTCCCGCTGTCTCTCTCTCTCTCCCTCTGTCTCTCTCTCTCTCCCTCTGTCTCTCTCTCTCCCTCTGTCTCCCTCTCTCTCTCAATTCAATTCAATTCAAAGGGCTTTATTGACATGGGAAAACATATGTTTACATTGTCAAAGCAAGTGAAATAAACAACACAAATATGAACAGTGAACATTACATTCACAACATTTTCAAAATAATAAAGTCATTTTTCTATATACAGTTTTGTAACGATGTGCAAATAGTTAAAGTACAAAAGGGAAAACAAATGAATAAATGTGGGTTGTATTTACAATGGTGTTTGTTCTTCACTGGTTGCCCTTTTCTTGTGGCGACAGGTCACAAATCTTGCTGATGTGATTATACACTGTGGGATTTCACCCCATAGATATGGGGAGTTTATCAAGATTGGATTTGTTTTAAAATTCTTTGTGGTACTATGTAATCTGAGGCAAATATGTGTCTCTAATATGGTCATACATTTGGTACATACATTCTCTCTCTCTCTCCTCTGAACTTTTGCTCTCACTTACTTTTGGAGTATCACTCAGACTGAGGGTCTTAAAATAGACAAACGGACACACAAACACACACAGTTGAATGTAACTTGAAAAGACCCAGTCTCACCCTACCATAGTTATTTCTGTCTGTGTCTGCTTTAACTTCTATACCCAAACTGCTGTGTGATTTAACTTCTATACCCAAACTGCTGTATGATTTAACTTCTATACCCAAACTACTGTGTGATTTAACTTCTATACCCAAACTGCTGTGTGATTTAACTTCTATACCCAAACTGCTGTGTGATTTAACTTCTATACCCAAACTGCTGTGTGATTTAACTTCTATACCCAAACTGCTGTGTGATTTACCTTCTATACCCAAACAGCCGTGTGATTTAACTTCTATACCCAAACTGCCGTGTGATTTAACTTCTATACCCAAACTACTGTGTGATTTACCTTCTATACCCAAACTGCTGTGTGATTTACCTTCTATACCCAAACTGCTGTGTGATTTAACTTCTATACCCAAACTGCCGTGTGATTTAACTTCTATACCCAAACTACTGTGTGATTTACCTTCTATACCCAAACTGCTGTGTGATTTATCTTCTATACCCAAACTGCCGTGTGATTTAACTTCTATACCCAAACTACTGTGTGATTTAACTTCTATACCCAAACTACTGTGTGATTTAACTTCTATACCCAAACTACTGTGTGATTTATCTTCTATACCCAAACTACTGTGTGATTTAACTTCTATACCCAAACTGCCGTGTGATTTTGAAATGTAATAACACAATCTTCATCCTCCTCCCTGGCTTTCTATTGGCTAAAATATTGAGCAGAATGATTTCATAGAGTCATTCCACAGTGGAATCTGTCCTGATTACGGCCCCGCTCATTGGCTGGCTGTGAGAATCTGTCCTGATTACGGCCCTGCTCATTGGCTGGCTGTGAGAATCTGTCCTGATTACGGCCCTGCTCATTGGCTGGCTGTGAGAATCTGTCCTGATTAAGGCCCTGCTCATTGGCTGGCTGTGTGAATCTGTCCTGATTAAGGCCCTGCTCATTGGCTGGCTGTGAGAATCTGTCCTGATTACGGCCCTGCTCATTGGCTGGCTGTGAGAATCTGTCCTGATTACGGCCCTGCTCATTGGCTGGCTGTGAGAATCTGTCCTGATTACGGCCCTGCTCATTGGCTGGCTGTGAGAATCTGTCCTGATCACGGCCCTGCTCATTGGCTGGCTGTGAGAAGCTGTCCTGATTACGGCCCTGCTCATTGGCTGGCTGTGAGAATCTGTCCTGATAAATGGCCCTGCTCATTGGCTGGCTGTGAGAATCTGTCCTGATTACGGCCCTGCTCATTGGCTGGCTGTGAGAATCTGTCCTGATTACGGCCCTGCTCATTGGCTGGCTGTGAGAATCTGTCCTGATCACGGCCCTGCTCATTGGCTGGCTGTGAGAATATGTCCTGATTACGGCCCTGCTCATTGGCTGGCTGTGAGAATCTGTCCTGATAAATGGCCCTGCTCATTGGCTGGCTGTGAGAATCTGTCCTGAGTACGGCCCTGCTCATTGGCTGGCTGTGAGAGTGTAAAACACACTGAAGGATTTCACACACACACACACACACACACACACACACACACACACACACACACACACACACACACACACACACACACACACACACACACACACACACACACACACACACACACACACACACACACACACACACACACACACACACACACACACACACACACACGTAGATGAACAAACAATTGTAGACAAACAATCTGCACACCGTCTCCAATCTAGCAACAGTAGCTGTCTACAAGTGGCCTCGTGGTTTCTGGGTCACTCTAACTATATACATTTACCCCACTGAACACCTTCATGTGTTGTGTTGTGTTATGTGTGTGTGTGTGTGTGTGTGTGTGTGTGTGTGTGTGTGTGTGTGTGTGTGTGTGTGTGTGTGTGTGTGTGTGTGTGTGTGTGTTTGTGTGTGTGTGTGTGTGTGTGTGTGTGTGTGTGTGTGTGTGTGTGTGTGTGTGTGTGTGTGTGTGTGTGTGTGTGTGTGTGTGTGTGTGTGTGTGTGTGTGTGTGTGTGTGTGTGTGTGTGTGTGTTTGGCAGTGTGTACAACATGTTATTGTACAAAACAGAAGGCCTATTCATGATTATTATTCCTAGAATGATATTCACCAACACAACAATGACTTTCTGTGACTCAAAACCTCACCATCATACTGTTCAAAGACACAATGATCAGCTGACTATTTCCCTTTACAAGCATATCTGGTCCTAAATAGTTTCATTGTATAACATTTGAGTCCTTTTTTTTTTTAATGCCCAACAGTACATGATAAATGAACAGTCATACGCTCTATTCTATTTCAAGTTGTGAACAACACATATTCCTAAATGTGACACAGTTTTCCCATCATTTGAAATGACTCACACAGTATTTCCTCCGTCTCTCTCTCTTTCTCTCCACATGAAAGGGCCCAACCATTCATGGGGGAGGGGAGAAAGAGAGGAGAGGAGAGGAGAGGAGGAGGGGAGAGGAAGAGAGGAGAGGAGAGGAAGAGAGGAGAGGAGAGGAAGAGAGAGAGAAGTTAGAGGAGAGGAGAAGAGGAGGGGAGAGGACGAGAGAGAGAGTGAGAGAGAGAGGAGAGGAGAGGAAGAGAGAGAGAAGTTAGAGGAGAGGAGAAGAGGAGGGGAGAGGACGAGAGAGAGAGTGAGAGAGAGAGGAGAGGAGAGGAAGAGAGAGAGAAGTTAGAGGAGAGGAGAAGAGGAGGGGAGAGGACGAGAGAGAGAGTGAGAGAGAGAGGAGAGGAGGAGGGGAGAGAGAGAGTGAGAGAGAGAGGAGAGGAGAGGAAGAGAGGAGGAGGGGAGAGGAGAGAGAGAGAAGTTAGAGGAGAGGAGAAGAGGAGGGGAGAGGACGAGAGAGAGAAGTAGAGAAGATTAGAGGAGGAGGGGAGAGGGAGAGAGAGAGAAGTAGAGGAGAGGAGATGAGAAGAGGAGGGGAGAGGATGAGAGAGAGAAGTAGAGAAGATGAGAGGAGGAGAGGAGAGGGAGGGAGAGAGAAGTAGAGGGGAGGAGAGGAGGAGGGGAGAAGAAGAGAGAGAAGTAGAAGGGAGGAGAGGGAGAAGTAGAAGGGAGGAGAGAGAGAAGTAGAAGGGAGGAGAAGCAAGGAGAGGAGAGGAGAGAGAAGGAGAGAAGTAGAGGGGAGGACAGGAGGAGGGGAGAGGAAGAGAGAGAGAAGTAGAGGAGAGGAGAGAAGGAAAGAAGAGATTAGTTAAATCTTCTTGTATCTATTGTGATGCTGCTGCTGTAGGTCTTTGGGAATTCTGATTGGATCTCTTGTGTTGACCACACATCTCTTCAAACATTTCTTTAGGAAGCCAAACAACAACGATTTGAATATCTAATAGTTTAGACCGAGAGAGGGATGAGAGAGGGGAGAGTGAGGAAGGGATGAACCGTAATCAGTCTGATGGGGATTGGCAGATGAGCAAAATGGATTGGAAAGAGTGCTCTATGAATGAAAGGAAAAGAGAGGAGAAGAGAGGAGAGTGTTGGTTGTTTCAAGATGGAAAGATAATGGAAAGTGATTAAAAACAAAAACAATAATTTACTCTGATTTAAAAGGTATCTCATCAGAATAATAATGCCACCATGACAACAAACCAGAAATAATAATGTCACCATGAAAAAAAAACAGAAATAATAATTTCACCATGACAACAAACCAGAAATAATAATGTCACCATGACAACAAACCAGAAATAATAATGTCACCGTGAAAAAAAGCTGAAATAATAATGTCACCATGACAACAAACCAGACATAATAATGTCACCATGACAACAAACCAGAAATAATAATATCACCGTGAAAAAAAGCAGAAATTATAATTTCACCATGACAACAAACCAGAAATAATAATGTCACCATGACAACAAACCAGAAATAATAATGTCACCATGACAACAAACCAGAAATAATAATGTCATCATGAAAAAAAGCTGAAATAATAATGTCACCATGACAACAAACCAGAAATAATAATGTCACCATGACAACAAACCAGAAATAATAATGTCACTGTGAAAAAAAGCAGAAATAATAATGTCACCATGACAACAAACCAGAAAAAATTATGTCACCATGACAACAAACCAGAAATAATAATGTCACCATGACAACAAACCAGAAATAATAATGTCCCCGTGAAAAAAAGCTGAAATAATAATGTCACCATGACAACAAACCAGAAATAATAATGTCACCATGACAACAAACCAGAAATAATAATGTCACCATGACAACAAACCAGAAATAATAATGTCACCATGACAACAAACCAGAAGCCTCAGTAATATGCAGGGATTGGAATGTGTAACCTTGACACATACAGTGGGGAGAACAAGTATTTGATACACTGACGATTTTGCAGGTTTTCCTACTTACAAAGCATGTAGAGGTCTGTAATTTTTATCATAGGTACACTTCAACTGTGAGAGAAGGAATCTAAAACAAAAATCCAGAAAATCACATTGTATGATTTTTAAGTAATTAATTGGCATTTTATTGCATGACATAAGTATTTGATACATCAGAAAAGCAGAACTTAATATTTGGTACAGAAACCTTAGTTTGCAATTACAGAGATCATACGTTTCCTGTAGTTCTTGACCAGGTTTGCACACACTGCAGCAGGGATTTTGGCCCACTCCTCCATACAGACCTTCTCCAGATCCTTCAGGTTTCGGGGCTGTCGCTGGGCAATACGGACTTTCGGCTCCCTCCAAAGATTTTCTATTGGGTTCAGGTCTGGAGACTGGCTAGGCCACTCCAGGACCTTGAGATGCTTCTTACGGAGCCACTCCTTAGTTGCCCTGGCTGTGTGTTTCGGGTCGTTGTCATGCTGGAAGACCCAGCCACGACCCATCTTCAATGCTCTTACTGAGGGAAGGAGGTTGTTGGTCAAGATCTCGCGATACATGGCCCCATCCATCCTCTCCTCAATACGGTGCAGTTGTCCTGTCCCCTTTGCAGAAAAGCATCCCCAAAGAATGATGTTTCCACCTCCATGCTTCACGGTTGGGATGGTGTTCTTGGGGTTGTACTCATCCTTCTTCTTCCTCCAAACACGGCGAGTGGAGTTTAGACCAAAAAGCTCTATTTTTGTCTCATCAGACCACATGACCTTCTCCCATTCCTCCTCTGGATCATCCAGATGGTCATTGGCAAACTTCAGACGGGCCTGGACATGCGCTGGCTTGAGCAGGGGGACCTTGCGTGCGCTGCAGGATTTTAATCCATGACGGCGTAGTGTGTTACTAATGGTTTTCTTTGAGACTGTGGTCCCAGCTCTCTTCAGGTCATTGACCAGGCCCTGCCGTGTAGTTCTGGGCTGATCCCTCACCTTCCTCATGATCATTGATGCCCCACGAGGTGAGATCTTGCATGGAGCCCCAGACCGAGGGTGATTGACCGTCATCTTGAACTTCTTCCATTTTCTAATAATTGTGCCAACAGTTGTTGCCTTCTCACCAAGCTGCTTGCCTATTGTCCTGTAGCCCATCCCAGCCTTGTACAGGTCTACAATTTATCCCTGATGTCCTTACACAGCTCTCTGGTCTTGGCCATTGTGGAGAGGTTGGAGTCTGTTTGATTGAGTGTGTGGACAGGTGTCTTTTATACAGGTAACGAGTTCAAACAGGTGCAGTTAATACAGGTAATGAGTGGAGAACAGGAGGGCTTCTTAAAGAAAAACTAACAGGTCTGTGAGAGCCGGAATTCTTACTGGTTGGTAGGTGATCAAATACTTATGTCATGCAATAAAATGCAAATTAATTACTTAAAAATCATACAATGTGATTTTCTGGATTTTTGTTTTAGATTCCGTCTCTCACAGTTGAAGTGTAAATATGATAAAAATGACAGACCTCTACATGCTTTGTAAGTAGGAAAACCTGCAAAATCGGCAGTGTATCAAATACTTGTTCTCCCCACTGTATATAAACTACCGGTGAAAAGTTTGGGGTCACTTAGAAATGTCCTTGTTTTTTAAAGAAAAGCACATTTTTGCCCATTAAAATAACAAGAATTTGAAATACAGTGTTGACATTGTTAATGTTGTAAATGACTATTGTAGCTGGAAACGGCAGATTTTTTGTGGAATATCTACATAGGCGTACAGAGGCCCATATCAACCATCACTCCTGTGTTTCAATAACACGTTGTGTTAGCTAATCCAAGTTTATCTTTTTAAAAGGCTAATTAATCATTAGAAAACCCTTTTGCAATTATGTTATCACAGCTGAAAACTGTTGTACTGATTAACGACTCCGGGATGCTGGCTTTCTAGGCAGAGTTGTAAAGAAAAATCCATATCTCAGACTGGCCAATAAAAATAAAAGATTAAGATGGGCAAAAGAACACAGACACTGGACAGAGGAACTCTGCCTAGAAGGCCAGCATCCCGGAGCCGCCATTTTACTGTTGAAGTTGAGACTGGTGTTTTGCGGGTACTATTTAATGAAGCTGCCAGTTGAGGACTTGTGAGGCATCTGTTTCTCAAACTAGACACTCTAATGTACTTGTCCTCTTGCTCAGTTGTGTACCGGGGCCTCCCACTCCTCTTTCTATTCTGGTTAAAGCCAGTTTGCGCTGTTCTGTGAAGGGAGTAGTACACAGCGTTGTACGAGATCTTCAGTTTCTTGGCAATTTCTCGCATGGAATAGCCTTAATTTCTCAGAACAAGGAAAGACTGATGAGTTTCAGAAGAAAGTTCTTTGTTTCTGGCCATTTAGAGCGTGTAATTAAACCCACAAATGCTGATGTTCCAGATACTCAACTAGTCTAAAGAAGGCCAGTGTTATTGCTTCTTTAATCAGAACAACAGTTTTCAACTGTGCTAACATAATTGCAAAAGGGTTTTCTAATGATTAATTAGCCTTTTAAAAGTATAAACTTGGATTAGCTAACACAACGTGCCATTGGAACACAGGAGTGATGGTTGCTGATAATGGGCCTCTGTACGCCTATGTAGAAATTCCATTAAGTCAGAAGATAACAGCTTGTCAAGTCAGTAGATTTTGGCTAAAAAACATACCCATTTGAAACTGCCTATTTCTCAGCCCCCGAAACTAGAATATGCATATGATTGTCAGATTAGGATAGAAAACACTCTAAAGTTTCCAAAACAGTCTTAATATTGTCTGTGAGTATAACAGAACTGATATTGCAGGCGAAAACCGGAGGAAAATCCAATCAGGAAGTACCCCTGTTTTTGAAACCTCTCTGTTCCTATGCATCCCTATTGCCCATTTAAAGGGATATCAACCAGACTTCTTTTTCTATGGCTTCCCTAAGGTGTCAACAGCCTTTAGACATAGTTTCAGGCTTTTATTTTGAACAATGAGCGTGAACGACCACATTGCGTAAGTGGATAGGTGGGGGCTCTCAGAGTGAGTTGTGCGCAAAAGGGAAAGGCAGCCATTGTTACTCCTGGTCCTAGTGAAAAGCCAACTGTCCCGGTTGATATATTATCGAATAGATATTTGAAAAACACCCTGAAGATGGATTATAAAAAACGTTTGACATGTTTCTGTGGACCTTATGGATAAAATTTGGAATTTTTGTCTGCGTTGTCGTGACCGCTCTTTCCGGTGGATTCCTGGGCATAACGCAGCAAACTAACGGAGGTATTTGGATATAAAAAATATCTTTATGGAACAAAAGGAACATTTGTTGTCTAACTGGGAGTCTCGTGAGTGAAAACATCCGAAGATCATCAAAGGTAAACGATTAATTTGATTGCTTTTCTGATTTTCGTGACCAAGTTACCTGATGCTAAGTGTACTTATTGTTTTGTCGAGCGATCGATAAACTTACACAAACGCTTGTATTGCTTTCGCTGTAAAGCATAATTTCAAAATCTGAGACGACAGGTGGATTAATGCAATATTGCACTTGTGATTTCATGAATATGAATATTTTCTAGTAATATTATTTACCTGTGGCGCTATGCTACGCTATGCTAGTCAGCGTTTCTGATGACAATTATCCCGGATCCGGGATGGGTGGTTCAGAAAGGTTAACCTCTTTCAGCTAGGGGGCAGATGTTACCAGGGGTTACCGTTCAGAGAGTAAGCAGACTGCAGAGGAATGTTATTCTTTATGTTAGTACTGTTCTAGTCAGTCAACAGAGACATGTTATTGATGTTAGTACTGTTCTAGTCAGTCAACAGAGACATGTTATTTATGTTAAATACTGTTCTAGTCAGTCAACAGAGACATGTTATTTATGTTAGTACTGTTCTAGTCAGTCAACAGAGACATGTTATTTATGTTAAATACTGTTCTAGTCAGTCAACAGAGACATGTTATTTATGTTAGTTCTGTTCTAGTCAGTCAACAGAGACATGTTATTTATGTTAGTTCTGTTCTAGTCAGTCAACACAGACATGTTATTTATGTTAGTACTGTTCTAGTCAGTCAACAGAGACATGTTATTTATGTTAAATACTGTTCTAGTCAGTCAACAGAGACATGTTCTTTATGTTAGTACTGTTCTGGGGCCTGTTGCACAAAACTAGGATAAGGGATTAAGCCAGGATATCTTGGTGATCCTGGCTCAATTGATCCGTAATCCGGTTGCACTAAAGATGGATAGGGGGCAGGAGGATATGTTATGGTATAAATTACCATGGAGATTTATTCTGTGGAGCTAGCCTGCTCCAGACCAGGCTAAATTCCAGGATCTATTTAATCTCATCCCTAATGTCAGTCAGCAGTCACCACAAATGGAAACCAATAGTTATTTCACTGCTCACTATACATTGTTATCACATATAACTAGACCCACTGTTATTATTTAAACGTTTGTGATCATTAATTTCAATGATTTTGGATAAAAAATGATTTTTAGATGATGTTGCTATCATTAGATAATTTACAGTTTCCCATAGACTATAAGGCTATATATAAAATGATAGAATATTAGGGCCACAGAGGGGAACAAAACACAAGTCATAATATTGTAACCAGTTGTTTTAAAGGAGGACAGTTGTTAAAATGACAGATGTGGGGCATTTCGTGAAATTGTACTTCAGTATGGTTTCATAAACAAAGACATGCTGATGTGCCAGAATATTAAGTATCACATTGTCATAAGTATCAAAACTGTAAAAACAATATGTAGCTTTTCTGCAGAAAGAACCAGCCTCATAAATTTATGACTTTATCCTTTTTCTTCAGTGTGGCCCTAGTACTCTGTCATATAAACAAATACACATTCCATATGAATATAAAAACACAATGTGTAACATTATGTTCCTTTATTGAATAAGGACAAAACAAAGCAGGTAAACCATCAGCTCCTTTCGAAACTGAAGTCACAGTGACTCTACAAGATGGAAAGCACAGAATCCAAGCATATTATACAAAATGATACATACACATTCAAAGGTCTGTATATAACACACCCTGCATGTCTGCACACTAAAATAAATGCAGGACAAATCCATACACATCAACTGAACAGACAAATGAATGGATGCAGTAGCCTCCCTGCAGCCTTGTATTACACACAGTATACCGCACAAACATCATAAGAGGCCAAATTCGTCAAAAAACGAACCCAAAAAAAACCAAATTCCTCTGCCACCGCAGGACATATTTAACCAAAATTGAAAGCACACATACTAACTAAAATAATTCAACACATATTGGTCCCTCAGCAGCCGACCACTGTCGTCATCAGGGAAGATTGCCGGATTGTCCCAGTCCATGGCTGGTGGCACTCTGGGGGCCCTCTCCTTCCTCAGGCAGGCCACATTGTGGAGGACAGCACAAGCCACAGTAATATCACATGCCCTAACAGGGCTGACCCTTAATTTGTGAAGGCAGTGAAAGCGTGCCTTCAGGAGGCCAAAGGTCATTTCAACTCTGGCCCTGGTCCTGGCATGGGCATGGTTGTAGGCCTGCTGTGCTTCCTGGGGGTCTGTGAAAGGTATCAGGAGAAAAGGCTGGCAGCCATACCCCCTGTCTCCCAGCAACACACCAGAGAATTCACCTGTCAACACAAAATCTCATCATTACTACCTCATAAACACAGTGATATTCTTGACACAGCCATGATGGTTATAAATAGGGGTTGTGTGGCTTACCTTGTGATAGGCACTGATAGATTTCAGAGGCCCGAAAGATTCTGGAGTCATGGACTGAGCCAGGCCATTTTGCCACAACATTGCTGATCACACAGTCAGCATTGCAGACCATCTGAAATCATAAGATGAGGAATATTACACCAATCAATGCACATCACTGGCAATGCAGAGTGTTCGTCAATGGACAATATCAAAAAGTTATGTTCACCTGAACATTAATGCTGTGAAAGGATTTCCTATTCACAAAATCGGCCTCATGGGCACCTGAGGGGGCTTTTATCCTTATGTGTGTGCAGTCCACTGCACCAATGACATTGGGGAAACCTGTCACACAAAGTAATGAGTATCCTACTATGTGTTAACAGTTGTCCTGTAATTTGTAGATCCTCTTACCTGCAATCCTATAGAACTCCTCTTTGATGTCACAGAGTCTTCTGTGGCCAGGGAAGGAGATGAAGACATCTGCTAATGCTTTGATAGCCAGACACACACTCCTTATTGCGCGGCAAATTGTGGCCTTGTTCAGCTGTTCTGCATCCCCCACTGAGTACAGGAAGGCTCCACTAGCAAAAAAGCGCAAGGCCACACAAACCATTTGCTCCACACTCAGTGCATGGCTCCGTGCAGTGCGGTGCTTAATCCTGGGACCCAGTAGTCTGCATAGATACCTGATGCCATCTGCAGAAAACCTGTATCTTTCATATAGATGGTCATCAGGGAAGGCCAGTGGGTCCAACCGGTCCCTGAAGACCCTTTCTCGCCTGAAGGCTCTCCTCAGCACAAGTGCTTCTTCATCCACCACATCTCGCACGAATGGGCATGCCATTGTCAGAGCAGAAAGGAACACACAATTTTGGGCCTTCATATAGGCTAGTGGCCACACCTGGTGCTGGGGGGGTGGGCAAAAGAGGGCGATGCCTTATAACGATGACTTGGTTGTACTGATTGCTGGGAAAATAAAAAAAAACTTAGAAAGATGCCACCGTCCTGTGTGCTCACAATAAGAGCTCATATGTCATGGCTCACTTGACTTTACGAGAATATACCTAATTTTTATTTTGAGCTGTGTCATCTTCTTGGAGCTGGGGGAGGAAAGAAAAATAATGATTAATACATTTGTGTTACAGTTAGCATACAGTGTACATTGAAGGCATATCTCACCTCCCTCTCAAGTTTTTTTATTTCAAGGTCCAGTTTCCTAATTGTCCTCTTTTTTATTTCGGACTCCAGTGCAAGATTTTCCATCTTTTTCTTCTTGTACTGAATGTCTATGTCTGCCAGTTCTATTTGGCGCCGGAGGTGGTTGCCATACAACTTTCTGATAGCTTGTGAGCTCTGTGAACACAATACAATTAGCGCAGCTGGAATTTGGCAGGATGTGGTGTCCTTTTATTAATACGCACTATGTTGCCAGGCTGGTTTTCCCACTGTATAGCATCTGGGTCCTGTAAAAGAAATTCGATTTTTTGATTTTGATGAGGACTCCTCACCATTGTAGAGTAAATAGTACTTTCACAGTCTTAACATGATACCTCATGCCTTCTGGAATCCAGAGAGATGGTCTCCTCCTCATCATCGTCTCCATCATGTGCTGTTGCTGCTGCACTGGGGCCTTCACCCTATCACATTTAATCGGATTCATATTGAAGCTAGTAGACAAGACATGCCAGGCCTACAGTATGCCTTTGATGGAGTACTCACTGGATCAGCATCGTCTGGTGCTTGTGCTGGTGGCTCTAACAGGAACACAGTGCTGCCAGACACTGCAAGGCAATAGGTAAACCAAAGTCAGACAGTCCAAATTGATTCAATAGGAATGTGGTTGTATCCCATGTAGAGATGGAAGGACATACCTTGAATGAAGCGGGTGGCATCTTGGGAGGAACCTATGCTCGTCTCTTTCCCCCCAGGGATCCCCTCTAAGACGGGCCTGCCTTTATTTAGCTCCAAGGCCATGTCCTCTGCTGGGGTAAGGTCAGCCTTTGGTGACCCACCACCCGTGCCTTGTCTGTGGGTATTCTTTTTCACTGCTAAAACAGTACAGACAATGTGTGAGCAGGCACCTTCTGGGTACAATATATGCTTGTGCTTTGTTAAATATTAGTCAGGGACCATACCATTCTGCAGAATGTTATTGTATTTGATTTTGACCTGCTGCCATGTCCGTTTTGGCCCGTTCATGTTTAATCTACACACACACACACACACACACACACACACACATTTAATGGAGTCACACTGCAAAAAATTACTTGGTATTTTTGTCTTGTTTTCAGTAAAAATATCAAAAAATTTATCATAGCTTTATACAGTGTGATGGAGTTACTTTACACAATTTCACTCATATCTGCAGTGCATTTCAATTAAAAATTTAACCGTTTCATAATTACAGTACAACTGCATTTTTGGAGATGTGAATTAAATATTTGAATTGTAATTGTGATGTTTCAGCGGAGCGGTGAGTGTGTAATTGTGCACTACTTACGCATTCAGGCGGTCTGCAATACTTTGCCACGCTTTTTCTCTTTGCTTTATCACTGTGGCGGTGTTGCCTTTCTTCTTAATTATATCTTTTACCTCCTCGTATGCCTCCATGAGGATTTGTGCTTCCGACGGGGAAAAGTACGCGGCTCTAGTTGCCATGGTAAATCAGTTAATCTGTGATCTGTGGCGGGGTCTATTTGAGTGAGCCGTGAGCGCGCACCTATCCAGGATTGGTTTCACCTGGCTTAATGAATCCGTGTCTGCTCATCCTGGCTTGGTCTTTGTGCAACCAATTAAGCCTGGACGCACATGTTTTGGCTTCATTGAGCTCAGCTGAGTCATTTATCCCGGATGTCTTAATTCTACTTTTGTGCAACAGGCCCCTAGTCAGTCAACAGAGACATGTTATTTATGTTAAATACTGTTCTAGTCAGTCAACAGAGACATGTTATTTATGTTAGTTCTGTTCTAGTCAGTCAACAGAGACATGTTATTTATGTTAGTTCTGTTCTAGTCAGTCAACAGAGACATGTTATTTATGTTAAATACTGTTCTAGTCAGTCAACAGAGACATGTTATTTATGTTAGTACTGTTCTAGTCAGTCAACAGAGACATGTTATTTATGTTCAACTAGTGAGTTAAATCAAAAGGAGAATCCTTCTTATCTCTCTTATTTAGGGCAGTGTTTAAGCATGTGTGTGTTTGTGTGTGTTTATGGTGTCTGTGTGTGCAGTGTGGTTGTTTACATTAAACTGTATTTATCCGGCTTGTTGTGTTCATTTGTAAGGGCTCAGGGGCTGGAGGAGAAGAGGACAGGAAAGAGAGGGAGGAGAGGGAGGAGAAGAGGACAGGAAAGAGAGGGTGGAGAGGAGGACAGGAAAGAGAGGGAGGAGAGGGAGGAGAAGAGGACAGGAAAGAGGGGGAGGACAGGAGGACAGGAAAGAGAGGGAGGACAGGAGGACAGGAAAGAGAGGGAGGAGAGGAGAGGAAGGAGAGGAAGTCTGGAGGAATACAAAGGGGGGATAAATCACGTGAAGGGGGAGTGTGTGTGTGCCTGTGTGTGTGTGTGTGCCTGGGTGTGTTAATCCCAATAAGGACTTCCTCTGTGTGGGAGATGCTGCTGCTTGGGAGTTCAGAAGGAGGAAGACAAGGAGAGAAAAAGGGGGAGAGCTTTTGAAAGAGGCAAGGAGAGAGAGAGAGAGAGAGAGAGAGAGAGAGAGAGAGAGAGAGAGAGAGAGAGAGAGAGAGAGAGAGAGAGAGAGAGAGAGAGAGAGAGAGAGAGAGAGAGAGAGAGAGAGAGAGAGAGAGAGGGGAATGAGTGGGAAGAAGAGAGAGAGACAACGAATGAAAGAAAGACAGAAAGACAGAAAGACAGAAAGAAAGAAAGAAAGAAAGAAAGAAAGAAAGAAAGAAAGAAAGAAAGAAAGAGTGGGAGGAAGAGAGACCAAGAGAGAAAGAAAGAGAGAGAAAACAAGAAAGAAAGAAAGAAAGAAAGAAAGAAAGAAAGAAAGAAAGAAAGAAAGAAAGAAAGAAAGAAAGAAAGAAAGAAAGGAATATGGCCACTGGCACCAGGAAGAAGGCAATCTTAAAGCAATAAACCATGCACCCCTACACACACACACGACTAAGTCACCTACAATGAGGGGCAACAGTTTAAACAGCCGTAGTGAAGCGGAGCCATCATAAAGATTTAGAGCCCCTGGACCGACCACAGAGGGGGAACACACTCACTGTTAGCTGTGTGTGTCTGTATGTACTGTATATGTGTGTGTGTGTGAGAGAGAGGGGAGTAGTGCACAACTTTTGACCAGAGCCCTATAGGGTAGCGTAGTGCACTACTTTTGACCAGAGCCCTTATAGGGTAGCGTAGTGCACTACTTTTGACCAGAGCCCTTATAGGGTAGCGTAGTGCACTACTTTTGACCAGAGCCCTTATAGGGTAGCGTAGTGCACTACTTTTGACCAGAGCCCTTATAGGGTAGCGTAGTGCACTACTTTTGACCAGAGCCCTTATAGGGTAGCGTAGTGCACTACTTTTGACCAGAGCCCTTATAGGGTAGCGCATTCTAAAGTGGACACGGGTCCATTTGGTGTGTAGCCAAGGACATTGACATTGATCCATTGATCATCCTTGAGATGTTTCTACAACTTGATTGGAGTCCACCTGTGGTAAATTCAAATGGATTGGACATTGATTTGGAAAGACACACACCTGTCTATATAAAGGTCCCACAGTTGACAGTGCACGTCAGAGCACAAAAAAACAAGGCCCTTCTCCCCCGATTTAAACAAAATGTGTAAAAAGTCAACGCGTCTGAATACTGTGCAGATGCACTGCACATCATGCAGGTAGAGACCATGTACAATAGTAACATAAGTATTGTCGTCTGTTGAATTCGCATTCCCTCGGCACTTGGGTGGCTCAGTTAGTAGAGAGTCGGGCTTATAACATCAGGATTGTAGGTTTGAATCCCGCTGTGTCCCGTCATAGAGCATTATGAGTCCATTTTTTGATAAATGTGTCTGCTAAATGGCATATAGTATTATATTATACTGAAAAAATATGTTACGTAACTTGTAAATGGTTGGTCTCATGTTTCATGAGCTGAAATAAAAGATTCCAGAAATGTTGCATAAGAAGCTTATTCCTCTCAAAGCTTTTGCACAAATTTGTTAACATCCCTATTAGTGATCTTTTCTCCTTTGCCAATAATATCAAGAAGCTGATTAAACAGCATGAACATTACACAGGTGCACCTTGTGCTGGGGACAATAAAAAGACACTCTAAAATGTGCCGTTTTGTCACACAACACAATGCCACAGATGTCTCGGGTTTTGAGGGAGCGTTAAATTGGAATGCTGACTGCAGGAATGTCCACAAGAGCTGTTGCCAGATAATTTATTGTTCATTTCTCTACCATAAGCCGCCTCCAATGTTGTTTTAGAGAATTTGGCAGTACGTGCAACACCCGTTGACCGCATGCAACCATGGCTTCTTCACCTGCGGAACCGTCTGAGACCAGCCATCCGGACAGCTGAGGAAACTGAGGAGTATTTTTGTCTGTAATAAACAGCTTTTTGTGGGGAAGAATTCATTCTGATTGGCTGGTTCTGGCTCCCCAGTGGGTGGACCTATGAGCTGTTCTTGCCATAATATGGACTTGGTCTTTTACCAAATAGGGCTCTCTTCTGTATACCACCCCTACCTTGTCACAACACAACTGATTGGCTCAAATGCATTAAGAAGGAAAGAAGTTCACTTGTTAATTGAAATGCATTCCAGTTGACTACCTCATGAAGTTGGTTGAGAGAATGTCAAGAGTGTACAAAGCTGTCATCAAGGCAAAGGGTGATTACTTTGAAGAATCAAAAATCTATTTCGATTTTTTTGTAATACTTTTTTTGGTTACGACATGATTCCATATGTGTTATTTCATAGTGTTGATGTCTTCACTTTTATTCTACAATGTATAAATTAGTACAAAATAATGAAAAACCCTTCAATGAACAGGGGTGTTGTCACGTTCCTGACCTGTTTTCCCTTGTTTTGTATTTGTTTAGTATGGTCAGGGCGTGAGTTGGGGTGGGCATTCTATGTTGTGTGTCTAGTTTGTCTGTTTCTGTGTTCAGCCTAATATGGTTCTCAATCAGAGGCAGCTGTCAATCGTTGTCCCTGATTGAGAATCATATATAGGTGGATTGTTTTGTGTTGGGGATTGTGGGTGGTTGTTTCCTGTCTCTGTGTTTGTGGTCTGCACCAGATAGGACTGTCTCGGTTTTCACGTTTGTTGTTTTGTATTGTTGTAAGTGTTCACAGTTCGTTATATTAAACATGTTGAACACTAACTGCGCTGCATTTTGGTCCACTCCTTCATCCCAGGAAGAAAGCCGTTACAGGTGTCCACATTTTTTGATTGGTACTGTAGGTAAATTTGTTTGTATTTTTGGGGTGGTGGGGAAAACTAACTCAATATATTTTTTAAATGACTAAAACTAAATCAAAACTGTGTTTAAAGAATCATGGACATACATACAGTTTCATCACTGAAATGAAAGCTAGACAGTCAGGGAGCATAGAAAATGTAAAAAACGATGGATAGAGGACTATTTTTTTTGCACATTTTGGCAGTGAGGAAATATAACACATTTTCAGTGCGGCCCTCTGGATCTGGTTGTCAAGACGGAATGTGCCTCCCGGGGTTTAAATGGTGACACCTACAGACTTCTCAGAGTGACACAAACTGTTGTCGTGTATTTCCGGTTTCCTGTGTACACTACGCTGTGTCAGACGGATCTTGTGATGTGTGCTACCACGTAGGACTCTCTCAAACACTTCACACACACACACACTGCACATGTTGCGTCACATCTGCCTATCCACTATGGCGAAACCACCGGGAAAAACACACACACACACACACACACACACACACTGCCTTTGTCTATCAACAGTGGCTAACCCACAGCAAAGAGCCCCCCCCCCCCCCCCCCCCTCTGTGCCTTGATCCTACACCAACCTTCTGCCCTCTCTCACAAACCTCCCTCAGTCACTGAGTCATCTGGGCTGGAACTAAACAGCTGCAAGTATCTCAGCTAACTAGGAAGTATCCACAGTAGAATAGCCAAGATACACACTAGATAGAGTACAGTCCAATGGGGGGGAGAATAGCAAATAACTAGGGAACAGATGGGTCATAGGTCCATTTATCATGAACTCACTTTTTTTTTGTGTGTGTGTGTGTGTGTCCGCATGTGTGCTAGCGTGTGTGCTTCAATGTGTGTGTGTGTGCACGTAGAAGTACGTGTGTGTGCTTGTGTGTGTGTGTGTGTGTGTGTGTGTGCGCATTACATCTACATCTACAGACAGACTATAGATCAAACTGTTGTCTCTTTCATTTACTCAGTAAATGGGCATCACAGTAATTACAAACACTGGTTGTTCCATTTCATAACGAGACACTTTAATAACATCTTGTTGTTAATTCAGACACGTTTCTGCAATTATAGTTCACCTGGAATAGTTTCACATCCGCCATATACTCCACGGTGTCAAACATTATTACGTGAAAAGAACCAGTCTTGTATCTGAAAATGAGTCAGAAAAGCCTCCACTGAGAGGATGATGTGAAAATAATTGTAAAAATGTCTGGGGAACACATCCAGCACAGAGATGTTTACAATGAACACCTAACCCTCTCTCCACTCTGATAAGCTCTCTGCAATGAACACCTAACCCTCTCTCCACTCTGATAAGCTCTCTGCAATGAACACCTAACCCTCTCTCCACTCTGATAAGCTCTCTGCAATGAACACCTAATCCTCTCTCCACTCTGATAAGCTCTCTGCAATGAACACCTAACCCTCTCTCCACTCTCATAAGCTCTCTGCAATGAACACCTAACCCTCTCTCCTCTCTGATAAGCTCTCTGCAATGAACACCTAATCCTCTCTCCACTCTGATAAGCTCTCTGCAATGAACACCTAACCCTCTCTCCACTCTGATAAGCTCTCTGCAATGAACACCTAACCCTCTCTCCACTCTGATAAGCTCTCTGCAATGAACACCTATCCCTCTCTCCACTCTGATAAGCTCTCTGCAATGAACACCTAACCCTCTCTCCACTCTGATAAGCTCTGCAATGAACACCTAACCCTCTCTCCACTCTGTTAAGTGTCTGCTCTACACCATGTTGAAGTGTCTGCTCTAAACCATGTTAAAGTGTCTGCTCTAAACCATGTTAAAGTGTCTGCTCTACACCATGTTAAAGTGTCTGCTCTAAACCATGTTAAAGTGTCTGCTCTACACCATGTTGAAGTGTCTGCTCTAAACCATGTTAAAGTGTCTGCTCTACACCATGTTAAAGTGTCTGCTCTACACCATGTTAAAGTGTCTGCTCTAAACCAAGTTAAAGTGTCTGCTCTACACCATGTTAAAGTGTCTGCTCTAAACCATGTTAAAGTGTCTGCTCTAAACCAAGTTAAAGTGTCTGCTCTAAACCATGTTAAAGTGTCTGCTCTAAACCAAGTTAAAGTGTCTGCTCTACACCATGTTAAAGTGTCTGCTCTACACCATGTTAAAGTGTCTGCTCTACACCATGTTAAAGTGTCTGCTCTAAACCACGTTAAAGTGTCTGCTCTACACCATGTTAAAGTGTCTGCTCTACACCATGTTAAAGTGTCTGCTCTACACCATGTTAAAGTGTCTGCTCTAAACCATGTTAAAGTGTCTGCTCTAAACCATGTTAAAGTGTCTGCTCTAAACCATGTTAAAGTGTCTGCTCTAAACCATGTTAAAGTGTCTGCTCTACACCATGTTAAAGTGTCTGCTCTAAACCATGTTAAAGTGTCTGCTCTACGCCATGTTAAAGTGTCTTCTCTAAACCATGTTAAAGTGTCTGCTCTAAACCATGTTAAAGTGTCTGCTCTAAACCATGTTAAAGTGTCTGCTCTACACCATGTTAAAGTGTCTGCTCTAAACCATGTTAAAGTGTCTGCTCTACACCATGTTAAAGTGTCTGCTCTACACCATGTTAAAGTGTCTGCTCTAAACCATGTTAAAGTGTCTGCTCTACACCATGTTAAAGTGTCTGCTCTACACCATGTTAAAGTGTCTGCTCTAAACCATGTTAAAGTGTCTGCTCTAAACCATGTTAAAGTGTCTGCTCTACACCATGTTAAAGTGTCTGCTCTACACCATGTTAAAGTGTCTGCTCTACACCATGTTAAAGTGTCTGCTCTACACCATGTTAAAGTGTCTGCTCTACACCATGTTAAAGTGTCTGCTCTACACCATGTTAAAGTGTCTGCTCAAACCATGTTAAAGTGTCTGCTTTACACCAAGTTAAAGTGTCTGCTCTAAACCATGTTAAAGTGTCTGCTCTACACCATGTTAAAGTGTCTGCTCTACACCATGGTAAAGTGTCTGCTCTACACCATGTTAAAGTGTCTGCTCTACACCATGTTAAAGTGTCTGCTCTACACCAAGTTAAAGTGTCTGCTCTACACCATGTTAAAGTGTCTGTTCTAAACGAAGTTAAAGTGTCTGCTCTAAACCGTGTTAAAATGTCTGCTCTAAACCAAGTTAAAGTGTCTGCTCTAAACCATGTTAGTGTCTGCTCTACACCATGTTAAAGTGTCTGCTCTAAACCAAGTTAAAGTGTCTGCTCTAAACCATGTTAAAGTGTCTGCTCTAAACCATGTTAGTGTCTGCTCTACACCATGTTAAAGTGTCTGCTCTAAACCATGTTAAAGTGTCTGCTCTACACCAAGTTAAAGTGTCTGCTCTACACCATGTTAATTCATTAGGCCCTAATCTATAGATTTCACTAGACAGAGAAAATAGATTTGCATCTGTTGGTCAGGGATACCTTAAAGAAAGTTAGAGCTATGGATCAGAAAACCAGTCAGTATCTGGTGTGACCACCATTTGCCTCACGCAGAACCACACATCTCCTTCACATAGAGTTGATCAGGCTGTTGATTGTGGCCTGTGGAATGTTGTCCCACTTCTCTTCAATGGCCGTGCGAAGTTGCTGGATATTAGCAGGAACTGGAACACGCTGTTGTACACGTCGATCCAGAGCATCCCAAACATGCTCAATGGGTGACATGTCTGGTGAGTATTTCAGGCCATGGAAGAACTGGGACATGTTCAGCTTCCAGGAATTGTGTACAGATCCTTGCGACATGGGGCCATGTATTATCATGCTGAAATATGAGGTGATGGTGGCGGATGAATGGTACGACAATGGGCCTCATGATCTCGTCACGGTATCTCTGTGCATTCAAATTGCCATCGATAAAATGCAATTGTGTTCATTTCCCGTAGCTTATACCTGCCCATATCATAACCCCACCGCCACCACGGGGCACTCTGTTCACAATGTTGACATCAGCACACCGCTCGCTAAGCACACTGTCTGCCATCTGCCCGGTACAGTTGAAACGGGGATTAATTTGTGAAGAGCACACGTCTCCAGCGTGCCCCGTGGCCATCGAAGGTGAGCATTTGCCCACTGAAGTCAGTTACAACGCTGAACTGCAGTCAGGTCAAGACCCTGGTGATCAAATCAAATCAAATCAAGTTTATTTTATATAGCCCTTCGTACATCAGCTAATATCTCGAAGTGCTGTACAGAAACCCAGCCTAAAACCCCAAACAGCAAGCAATGTAGGTGTAGAAGCACGGTGGCTAGGAAAAACTCCCTAGAAAGGCCAGAACCTTGATGACGACAATCACGCAGATGAGCTTTCCCTGAGACGGTTTCTGACAGTTTGTGAAGAAATTCTTCGGTTGTGTAAACCCACAGATTCAGCTGTCCGGATGGCTGGTCTCAGTCGAAGAAGATGTGGAGGTCCTAGTCTGAAATAGTTACAGGCGGTCTGCGGTTGTGAGGCTGATTGGACGTACTGCCAAATTCTCTAAAACGAGATTGGAGGCAGTTTATGGTAGATAAATTAACATTAAATTCTCTGACAACAGCTCTGGTGGACATTCCTGCAGTCAGCATGCCAACTGCACGCTCCCTCAAAACTAGAGACATCTGTAGCATTGTGTTGTGTAATAAAACTGCACATTGGCCTTTTATTGTCCCCAGCACAAGGTGCACCGGTGTAATGTTCATGCTGTTTAATCAGCTTCTTGATATGCCACATCTGTCAGGTGGATGGATTATCTTGGCAAAGGAGAAATGCTCACTAACAGGAATGTTAACAAACTTGTTCACAAAATTTGAGAGGAATAAACTTTTTGTTTAGTACGGAACATTTCTGAGATCTTCTATTTCAGCTCATGAAAAATGATGCCAACACTTTACATGATGAGTTTATATTTTTGTTCAGTGTATATTAGATGAGCATAGGGTGACATTCAATTTTTTATTTTATTTGATTGAACATTTATTTTTAACTAGGAGAGTCAGTGAAGAACAAATTCTTATTTTAAAACGACGGCCTTTAATCCATAATGTCAGCCCAGCAAAAGAGAGTGATTTATTTTGTCGTGTATTACAACATTCTATAAATCATGACATAAACAACATGTCACCTTGCTGTTGGCCTCAACCCAACATGCTTCAACTGTGTCAAGTAGGAAGGATATCCTGTTTCTCAACTAATATTCTGTACCAGCGGGACCAGCAGTCTAGTATATACTTCTACCCAGGGTCATGTATTTACAGAGTTGGGACAACTTTTAGAATTTGTGAAAAATGATTCTTATTCTAGACATTCCGTTACAGAGCATGGTTTAGTTATTCACCATGATATATATTACAGCTAGTGGGACGCTAACATGGCTGACATGGAATGTTGCGGTGTCATATTTAATGCATCATAATGCAGAAACCTCAATGTCCCAACCATTTAATTAGGAATTAGAACTCCCAACTCTGTCAATACATTCTTCTGGTTCTACTCATTGAAAGATCGCTTAGAGTAGAACTGGTGAATCCAATGTCAACCACGGTAAACAAACAAACAATCTGCTTTAAGATCAATGGAGGTGGTTCACTGAACTACTTACTCTACGTTGTTGTGAGGACTCGTCTTGTCTCAGACCTGAAGACTTATGTTACGTTCCCAAAGCCTACAATAGATTCCCAGGTCTGTAAGCTAACATGAGAGACGTACAGGAAATACTGATTTGATACCCTGTCGGATGACCACTTGTATTATACAGTGGGGAGAACAAGTATTTGATACACTGCCGATTTTGCAGGTTTTCCTACTTACAAAGCATGTAGAGGTCTGTCGTTTTTATCATAGGTACACTTCAACTGTGAGAGACGGAATCTAAAACAAACATCCAGAAAATCACATTGTATGATTTTTAAGTAATTAATTTGCATTTTATTGCATGACGTAAGTATTTGATCACCTACCAACCAGTAAGAATTCCGGCTCTCACAGACCTGTTAGTTTTTCTTTAAGAAGCCCTCCTGTTCTCCACTCATTACCTGTATTAACTGCACCTGTTTGAACTCGTTACCTGTATAAAAGACACCTGTCCACACACTCAATCAAACAGACTCCAACCTCTCCACAATGGCCAAGACCAGAGAGCTGTGTAAGGACATCAGGGCTAAAATTGTAGACCTGCACAAGGCTGGGATGGGCTACAGGACAATAGGCAAGCAGCTTGGTGAGAAGGCAACAACTGTTGGCGCAATTATTAGAAAATGGAAGAAGTTCAAGATGACGGTCAATCACCCTCGGTCTGGGGCTCCATGCAAGATCTCACCTCATGGGGCATCAATGATCATGAGGAAGGTGAGGGATCAGCCCAGAACTACACGGCAGGACCTGGTCAATGACCTGAAGAGAGCTGGATCCACAGTCTCAAAGAAAACCATTAGTAACACACTACGCCGCCATGGATTAAAATCCTGCAGCGCACGCAAGGTCCCCCTGCTCAAGCCAGCGCATATCCAGGCCCATCTGAAGTTTGCCAAGGACCATCTGGATGATCCAGAGGAGGAATGGGAGAAGGTCATGTGGTCTGATGAGACAAAAATAGAGCTTTTTGGTCTAAACTCCACTCGCCATGTTTGGAGGAAGAAGAAGGATGAGTACAACCCCAAGAACACCATCCCAACCGTGAAGCATGGAGGTGGAAACATCATTCTTTGGGGATGCTTTTCTGCAAAGGGGACAGGACGACTGCACCGTATTGAGGGGAGGATGGATGGGGCCATGTATCGCGAGATCTTGGCCAACAACCTCCTTCCCTCAGTAAGAGCATTGAAGATGGGTCATGGCTGGGTCTTCCAGCATGACAATGACCCGAAACACACAGCCAGGGCAACTAAGGAGTGGCTCCGTAAGAAGCATCTCAAGGTCCTGGAGTGGCCTAGCCAGTCTCCAGACCTGAACCCAATAGAAAATCTTTGGAGGGAGCTGAAAGTCCGTATTGCCCAGCGACAGCCCCGAAACCTGAAGGATCTGGAGAAGATCTGTATGGAGGATTGGGCCAAAATCCCTGCTGCAGTGTGTGCAAACCTGGTCAAGAACTACAGGAAATGTATGATCTCTGTAATTGCAAACAAAGGTTTCTGTAGCAAATATTAAGTTCTGCTTTTCTGATGTATCAAATACTTATGTCATGCAATAAAATGCAAATTAATTACTTAAAAATCATACAATGTGATTTTCTGGATTTTTGTTTTAGATTCCGTCTCTCACAGTTGAAGTGTACCTATGATAAAAATTACAGACCTCTACATGCTTTGTAAGTAGGAAAACCTGCAAAATCGGCAGTGTATCAAATACTTGTTCTCCCCACTGTAGGTCTGAGAGGGAACGAGTCCATTGTGCGACTAACTTTACACTAAAACCATAAAAGGAGTAAATCGGTTGGTAAGGGTTGGTTCCAAGGAGAATAGACGTGTTGTATGGAGATCTGTGTTGTGGTATCATTGATCTTTCTCTCTCATGTCATCATATTAAATGAGAGGAACGTACACTCCTAGAATCCTTTTGGATACACTTTTTCTTCGGCTGTCCTCATAGGAACCATTTTGGGTTCCAGGTAGAACCCATTTTGGGTTCCAGGTAGAACCCTTTTTGGGTTCCAGGTAGAACCCATTTTGGGTTCCAGGTAGAACCATTTTTGGGTTCCAGGTAGAACCCATTTTGGGTTCCAGGTAGAACCCTTTTGGGTTCCATTAAGAACCCTCTGTGGAACAGGTTCTGTATGTAATCGAACATTATTTTATCCATTTTATCCAAAAAGGGTTCTTTAAAGGGTTAACCTACAGTATAACAGTGTAGTGTAGGAGGCTGGGAAATGGTCTTCCTTTCATACAACTCATTCAGACTGAGACATCACGCTACGTTACGTGTGTGTGTGTGTGTGTGTGTGTGTGTGTGTGTGTGTGTGTGTGTGTGTGTGTGTGTGTGTGTGTGTGTGTGTGTGTGTGTGTGTGTGTGTGTGTGTGTGTGTGTGTGTGTGTGTGTGTGTGTGTGTGTGTGTGTGTGTGTGTGTGTGTGAGCTCTTCAGACACAGAGGGTCAAAGAGAGTTTACTGACGGACTGACTCCATCCTGACATACACACACCATGGGAGAGTGGCAGTGGTAGGCCTGAAGCAAGAGGCTAGAGTTCATGAATGGCCCCAGCAAGATGAGCGAGGGAAGGAGTACCTTGTGTTCCCCGAGGACATGGGAATGGGCTGGATGCAACAGGACAGTTTTACGATTCACTCGTCTCTTTTTCCTCTGTCTTGCTCTATCGTCCCTGTCTTTAGTCTCTTTGTAATTATCTTGTCGGGATCTCATAGTTCCTTTTTACTTACCTCTCTTTTTGTCCTCTGTCTCTTTCTGTCACAGCACAATCCCTCTCATTTCTCTAGATATAACACCTCAATCTTAAAGGAGAAGTTGTTGCCACCGTAGCTCTCACCATGACAACACATGGAACGCTATATATGCTAATTAATATGAATGTCTAATTAGTGATATGCAAATTAGATGTCCCCATCATTGGCCGCTATCTGTTATGGGGATGGATGTATGTGTGTGTGTGTGTGTGCGCATATGCTCCCATAGTGGAAAATCCACTCATTCAAATCCCTGAGGAAATACAGAATCATCCTCTCGCCATCACCTCCCATCTCTCTCACACACACACACACACACACACACACACACACACACACACACACACACACACACACACACACACACACACACACACACACACACACACACACACACACACATCCAATCAAAGACACATACACACAAAACCAATTTGGTTAATTGTCTAATATGTAAATAGAAGACCTGGGCCCCATTAATTTTCTCTGTGACACACACACACACACACGCACACACACACACACACACACACACACACACACACACACACACACACACACACACACACACACACACACACACACACACACACACACACACACACACACACACACACACACACACACACACACACACACACACACACACACACACACATTTACAATGACGGCCTACTCTGGCCAAACCCGGACGATGCTGGGCCAATTGTGTGCTGCCCTATGAGACTCCCAATCACAGCCTGGATACAAACCAGGTACTATAGTGACACCTCTTGCACTGAGATGCAGTGCCTTAGACTGCTTAGACTGCTGTATAAAATACCTGTCTCCAGATTACATCTTCAAACTAAGGGCAACCACGGCATCCGTGTCAGAGAGGGAGAAGCGTCCATAAATGTATATGGGTAAGATAGTCAAGCTAGCTACATATTTAGATTATACAGATTTCTAATTTTGTCAGAAAATCGTTTTAATTTCAAATTGAAGTGTACTGTTAGCTAGCTAATGTTAGCTGGCTGGCTAGCTAGCTAACGTTACATTTATGATCTGTGTAGTAATATTATTCGTATTTCAGAGCAATTTGCTTTGCTGGTTATAGCCTAATGTTAGCTAGCTAACATTGAACCAAGTTGGTTAGCTACCTGCAGATTCATGCAGGGAGGTAACATTATGACATAGAATTATGGTTCATTGTTTAGCTAGCTACATGTCCAAACATGTCCAAAAGACTCCACTATGCAAATAATTATTTCAATATAATGTTTATGATGTGACTGCGACAATTGTCAATAGGCATAGCTGATAAATTCAGAATAACTGACACATTTACAAACACTCAACACCCATTGAATACAGCCGGTGTCAGTAAATGTTGGCAAAAAAGCATAATTAAATTGTTGCCATTAGCACAGTTGCAGTCATCAACGCTCTGGATAACATGTAAACAGCCTAACCAGCTCTGCTAGGGCGAGTCAAATGGTCAGAGTAAGGTGTTCTCTCATTTGTGTCTGGAAGTAGCTAGCAAGCTAGCCAACGTTAGACAGTTAGCTTGGGTGCTTGACTGCTGTTGTTAGGTCAGAACGCTCGGATAAACCCTACTCTTTGGTCAAAGCGTCCAGTGTGTGCTCTGACAAGCTCTCTGAGTTTACGAACACCCAGAACGCACTCTGGCACTCCAGATTACATTTACGAACACACCCGTAGTATAAACCAGCCTTCAGACTTGAAAATCTTTGGTTGTATTGTACATAGCCTCACATGTGATTCCTTTCAAATATGGGTGGAGCTAAAGCTTATGAGGGTGTGAACGATGCTGAATGGGTGTTGACAAAGAGCAGCTCTCCAGTGGGTACCAAAACATTCAAGGGCCATTTTCTCAGAAGTGAGGTTACAAGTATTTCAACTTTCAAAGCATAATTACATTCCCATTGTTCCTCAACTGTAGTTGTATGATATATAATTTTCTAGATCTGAGTCTCTACTTTTATCCAATGTAAAAAAACACATTTTCAAATTTTGCTACTTAAGACCGAATCGAGCTGGTTGGTCACATTTGGAACGTTTGATGAAATGGATGCTGACCACATGCCAGGAAGATAAGCCAATTGGCTTGGACAAATGTCCCTGATGTCTTACAAATTCATAGCCATATTCCTTCGTAAGTGGATGATGATAAGAGCATACCGTAATTTCTATAAACAAGTCCCACTTTAAATGGCATATAGGAAGGTGGGTGTTATAAACTCACAGTCTTCTATATTTAACATAACGAGAGGAAGATAACTTGCAGAACCAAAAACATTCCCCATTTTGCCAAGCAGGGTAGTTAATTGAATTTGTGGAACGTGCACATCTAACAAATTGTGTGTGTGTGTGTGTGTGTGTGTGTGTGTGTGTGTGTGTGTGTGTGTGTGTGTGTGTGTGTGTGTGTGTGTGTGTGTGTGTGTGTTAAGCTCAACTCATTAGCATGTTGAGTGATTGGGGTGCCCTGGGCAAGTCACCTATAGAAGCACATAGTAAGAGACAAAGACAGACTGAATACATTAGCTGTACCAATCACACACCTAAACTCTAATGTAGGTCCCTCGCAGCTCTCTTTCTATAGAAGCCAATAATTAGTATTTAGGTGTATAGATACTGTATGTGTTGGGAGTGGAGTGGGGTAGAGGGGAGAGGAGAGGGGAACATGGGGAAAGTAAAGAGAAAAGTGTTGAGAACTGGAGAAAGGGAAAGAAATTATGTTAAAAAAAAGGAAGAGGAGAGAAGAGAAGAGAGGAGAGGAGAGGAGAAGAGAAGAGAAGAGAAGAGAAGAGAGGAGAAGAGAAGAGAAGAGAAGAGAGGAGAAGATAGGAGAAGAGAAGAGAGGAGGAGAGAAGAGAGGAGGAGAGAAGAGAGGAGAGAAGAGAAGAGAGTAGAAGAGAAGAGAGGAGGAGAGAAGAGAGGAGGAGAGAAGAGAAGAGAGGAGAAGAGGAGGAGAGAAGAGAAGTGAAGAGAGGAGGAGAGAAGAGAGGAGAAGAGAAGAGAGGAGGAGAGAAGAGAGGAGGAGAGAAGAGAGGAGAAGAGGAGAGAAGAGATGAGGAGAGGAGAGGAGAAGAGAGGAGGAGAGAAGAGAGGAGAAGAGGAGAGAAGAGATGAGAAGAGAGGAGGAGAGAAGAGAGGAGAAGAGAAGTGAAGAGTAGTAAAGAAATGATAAAATACACAAAAGAAGAGATTCTAAATGAACCTCCATTCATAAACTCACTTGGTGGTTTGGGCTCTGTCTCCATGACTACGGAGCATCTTCACACCTTGTTGACGACAGAGGATTGGTGAGAATGAAGTAACGGGTGTGAAGCACCAGGTCCCCACAGGGACAGTTGCCGTGACATCAAACACTTCTTTAAATGGCTGCTTCCTGTCCATCTAAAAACAAAATCGTTGACTAACTGTTTATGTTTATTACAATAATGAACTGATCTTCATCTGTTATATTTGTATAAATAACTCAAATTAATATAACACCAATTTCAGTGTTTTGTATAAATAATAATACGCAAAATAATATCACACATCAATTTACAGATAATCACATTTAACACAGGATGTGTTAGATCCGTGCAGTAAGTTGTATTAGATACAGTCTGTAACCCTACATAAAGAGTTTACCCCAAGGACAATGTTATCTCACAAAAGCAGGATTTTCACACACACACACATGCATGCATGATCACACACACGCACACAGTTGCGTATTATTATATTTGTCGGGACCAACAATTGATTCCCATTCAAAATCCAATTTTCCCTAACTCCTAACCATAAACCTAATACCTAACCCTAACCCTAACCCTTACACTTGCCCTAACCCCTAACCCCTAACCCTTAACCTAACGCATACGACTAAAATAGCTTTTTGCTTTTTAGGACCGGCCACATGTACTCACTTGTCCGAATTCCTCAACCCCCCCCCATACACCCAACTTCATATTGAGTTGTTTGCAATTGTATTGAATAACCATTGTGTGTGCAGGTAATATATCCAATCACACTGCCCTAGGCATTAAGCTTGTCTCTGTGTATCTGTTCCTGTCTAGACAGCATGACTCACCACTCTTATTCACATCACACACTAGGGAGGGTTAAACTGAGGCTGCTGTAGCTACCCAGAAGAGATGAGAAGGAAGGGAAATTACAATGATTCACCTTTTCACCCACCTTCTATCACTCTAATCTCCCTCCTTTCCTCGCTCGCTCTCTCTCTCTCTCTCTCACTCTTTCTCCCTCCTTTCAAATCATATCAAATTGTATTTGTCACATGCTTTGTAACTAACAGTTATTAACAGTAAAATGCTCACCGACGGGCCCTTCCCAACAATGCAGACAGAAGAATAATATAACATGATCATCTCCTTTGTCTTTTTGACGTTGAGGGTGAGGTTATGGTCCTGGCACAGGGAGTACAGGAGGGAACTAAGCACGCACCCCTAAGGGCCCCTGTGTTGACGGTCAGCGTGGCGGATGGGTTGCTGCCTACCCGCACCACCCGGGGGCGGACCTTCAGGAAGTCCGGGATCCAGTTACAGAAGGAGGTGTTCAGTCCCAGAGACCTGAACTTAGTGATGAGCTTTGAAGGGCACTATGGTGTTGAACACTGAGCTGTAGTGTTTGCCATGAGCTCCGGGTCTCCGAGGGTCACATGTTCAATCCCAGTGCTAGGTACTCCTCTTAACTCTTAACTCTTAACCCTTAACCCTTAACTCTTAACTCTTAACTCTTAACCCTTAACCCTTAACTCTTAACTCTTAACTCTTAACTCTTAACTCTTAACTCTTAACCCTTAACTCTTAACTCTTAACTCTTAACCCTTAACCCTTAACTCTTAACTCTTAACTCTTAACCCTTAACCCTTAACCCTTAACCCTTAACCCTTAACCCTTAACTCTTAACCCTTAACTCTTAACTCTTAACCATTTGGAATTAATGCCTGAAATCTTAAATTTGATGTTTATGGACAAATGTCGGATTCAGCAGTGAGACTGTGAGAGCTTGTTGCACACACACACACACACACACACACACACACACACACACACACACACACACACACACACACACACACACACACACACACACACACACACACACACACACACACACACACACACACACACACACACACACACCAGTGTAAATCCCTGCTCAGATGAATGTATTTATACTTCCTGTTGATTTTAATCTCCACCTAATCCTATGACTGTATTTCATACACAGAAAACAGGAAGTGTGTGTTTGTGTTCTCCTCTCGTTGAGGGAGACAGAAAGAGAAAGGGAGATGGAGATAGAGAGAGAAAGGGAGATAGAAAGGGAGATAAAGAGAGAGAGAGATAAAGAGAGAGAGAGAAAGGGAGATAGAGAGAGAAAGGGAGAAAGGGAGATAGAGAGAGAAAGAGAGAAAGAGAGAGAGAGAGAGAGAGAGAGAGAGAGAGAGAGAAAGGGAGATAGAGAGAGAGAGAGAGAGAGAGAGAGAGAGAGAGAGAGAGAGAGAGAGAGAGAGAGAGAGAGAGAGAGAGAGAGAGAGAGAGAGAGAGAGAGAGAGAGAGAGAGAGAGAGAGAGAGAGAGAGAGAGAGAGAGAGAGAGAGAGAGAGAGAGATACAGAAACAACTGGTTGTGACACACAGGAACATGACATGACTTCATTAACACGTTTTGTCAGACTGATCCAAATGGAACCCTATTCCCTACTTAGTGCACTACTTTTGACCAGGGCCCATATGAGGAAATAGTCTTCCTATTAGGCTTCCTATTTGGGACGCGCATTGTTTTTTGGCAGAGTGACCTGAATGTGACACAGCCCTTTTACTGCTCACCTCTGTTCCCAGCCCTCTCAAAACCAGCCAGGGATATAGTTAAAGGGGTAAATATGTATCCATCCCATGAGCAACGCATCCTGTAGAGAGGAGTGTGGGTGTGTGAAATCTGTCTCTCATAGGAAACAGAAGAAATACAACTCAGGGCATCATGTCCTTGCTCGTGGAAAAGCACTTCATTTCCCCTCCCCCCCAAAAAACGTACAACTCCAGGAAGTGAAGGATGATATACAAAAAACACTTGACTACTTTTCAAAGGAAGAGATCTGGTGATAAACAAGGATCATTTCTGGTAAATCTTCTATATAGTTTAATTTAATTCCAATATAAGTCATAGGATAAACAATTAACTATTTAGAAATTCTTAAAAAAAAGAAAAGACAAAAACGGGTTTAGGTATAGATATGGGTCCAGATGCCAAGTGGCGTAGAGGTCTAAGGCGTTACATCTCAGTGCTAGAGGCGTCACTATGAACCCTGGTTCCATTCCAGGCTGTATCACAACCGGCTGTGATTGGGATTCCCATAGGGCTGTGCACAATTGGCCCAGCGTCGTCCGGGACAGGTTTTGGGGCCGGGGTAGGCTGTCATTGTAAATAAAATAAAAATCTGTACTGACTTGCCTAGTTTAAATAAAGGTTACATTTAAAAAAAGAGGATTCCCAAACCTAGACCCCCCCTCAACCTTGGAATGTTCTTGAGTAAAGAACAACAACACGTGTATCATCATGTGTTTTCACAGAGCTATGTTTGGCCAATGAGACAGGAAGAGAGAGAGAGGGGGATGAGAGAGAAAAAGAGAGAAAGCGAGAGCGAGAGAGAGGAAGAGAGGGGGATGAGAGAAAAAGAGAGAATGAAAAAGAGGAAGAGAGAGGGGGGTGAGAGAGAGGAAGAGAGGAAGAGGGAGACAGAGAGAGGGAGAGAGAGAGTGAGAGAGAGAGAGAGAGAGAGATAGTGAGAGGGAGAGAGAGAGAGAGAGAGAGAGAGAGAGGGAGAGAGAGAGAGAGAGAGAGAGAGGGAGAGAGAGAGGGAGTGAGAGATAGAGTGAGGGAGAGGGAGAGAGAGAGAAAGAGAGGGAGAGGGAGAGAGAGAGGGGGAGAGAGAGAGATAGTGAGAGAGAGAGAGAGAGAGAGAGAGAGAGAGAGAGAGAGAGAGAGAGAGAGAGAGAGAGGAGAGTGAGAGTGAGAGTGAGAGTGAGAGTGAGAGTGAGAGTGAGGGAGTGAGAGGGAGAGGGAGTGAGAGGGAGAGGGAGAGAGAGAGAGGGAGAGTGAGAGGGAGAGGGAGAGAGAGAGAGGGAGAGGGAGAGAGAGAGAGAGAGAGCGAGAGAGAGAGAGAGAGAGCGAGGGAGGGAGGGAGAGGGGGGTTAGCAGAGAAGTGATAAATGAGAAGTCTATTTGCTATTTCAGGGTATATCTGGCTCCTCCGTTTGGAGAGCAGAGGGAAACAGTGTTTGTGTGCCAGAGTCATGTGTCTCGGAGACAGCCAATGAGACCAGAGGAATTTGGTTCACATGCAAGTTTACTGGGTCAGACAGAAGCCGAGGAGGGGGCAACAACCAATCAGAATAGACCCAGGTGTCCGGAGGAACTAGCCAATGAGAGGTGACTCCGGTGTCTGGATGGTCCCAGTTGATGTTTGACAGCTCGACGGCTGCTCCAGACATACTGTATCTAATTGCCATGGAGACTTGTGTGTGTGTGTGTGTGTGTGTGTGTGTGTGTGTGTGTGTGTGTGTGTGTGTGTGTGTGTGTGTGTGTGCTTGTAATAAAGAGTGAGGGATGCATATAGAAAGAGATGGAGAGAGAGAGGAAGAGATAGTGTAAGTAATGAGAGAAAACATTGTATCACATATAATTATGCGAAATTCATCTCTCCAATGATTGTGTTAAGAGTCAGCCTAATACAATGTCTGCGTCCCAAACAGTTGGCCAATAGACAGCTACCCAAAATATAGATGAAAACTCTCTTTGTAAATAGCAGCTTATCATTCTAACTCAGGCAGGCAAAAACTCTAGACTTCCCTTAACATTAGAGATCGGGCACAAGCTGCTTTTAACAAAGAACCCCCCCCCCCCACCACCTCCCCCTTTTGCCCTCTGAAATGACTCAATTCGTCGGGGCATGGACTCTACAAGGTGTTGATAGCGCACCAAAGGGATGCTGGCCCATGTTGATTCCAATGGTTCCCACAATTGTGTCCAGTTGGCTGGATGTCCTTCGGGTGATGGACCATTCTTTAAACACACGGGAAACTGCTGAGTGTGGAAACCCCAGCAGAGCTGCAATTCTTGACACACTCAAACCAGTGCGCCTGGCGCCTACCAACATACCCCATTCAAAGGCACTTAAATCTTCTGTCTTGCCTCTTCTCCCTCTGAACGGCACACATACTCAATCCATGTCTCAATTGTCTCAAGGCTTAAACATCCTTCTTTAAACTGTCTCCATCCCTTCATCTACACCGATTGAAGTGGATTAAACAAGAAGGGATCATAGCGTTTCACCTGGATTCACGTAAAAAGAGCAGGTGTTCCTAATGTTTTGTCCACTCAGTGTATATTATCCATGTTCTTGTTCAGCCAAGACTCTGAGAAAAACATTGAATACTACAACGCTTCAGGTCCCGTTGATTGTCCCTAATGAAGCTCATTCATTGTGTTCGCTGGTGCACATTCGGGCAACAGAACAGATAGAAATAGCGCTCTATTTGTTCGCCGACGTATTCTCGTTAGGAGGCCACCTATGCCTGCCTCTATTTCATGGCCACTTCCTCTTTCGAGTCCCGGATTAGTTCCTGGTCTGGAGTCAGCGGGAACGTCCAGTTGTTGCCCGCTCGTTGAAGATGAAATCTTCATCCAAATCGAGGTTAAACAATCGCTTTTCTGATGTCCAGAAGCCATTTTGTTCACAGGACATTATGTACAAAAAAAGTTAAGATCAGCATAAAAAAAATAAACACACAATGAGCAAGTAAAATGGTCGCTGTCCACTGCAGCGCCATCTTTCAGACATTTTCTCTCTGCCCCTCTTTAAAACAGCCACATTTTCTCTCAGCCCCACTTTCTCTCAGCCCCTCTTTAAAACAGCCACATTTTCTCTCAGCCCCTCTTTTAAACAGCCACATTTTCTCTCTGCCCCTCTTTTAAACAGCTACATTTTCTCTCAGCCCCACTTTTAAACAGCCACATTTTCTCTCAGCCCCTCTTTAAAACAGCCACATTTTCTCTCAGCCCCACTTTTAAACAGTCACATTTTCTCTCAGCCCCTCTTTTAAACAGCCACATTTTCTCTCAGCCCCACTTTTAAACAGCCACATTTTCTCTCAGCCCCTCTTTTAAACAGCCACATTTTCTCTCAGCCCCTCTTTAAAACAGCCACATTTTCTCTCAGCCCCACTTTTAAACAGCCACATTTTCTCTCAGCCCCTCTTTTAATAACCTCTTGTCACTATAGGGGGTGCTGTTTCAACTTGGACATTTATCGTTCCCAAATTAAACTGCCTCGTACTCAATTCTTGCTCGTACAATATGCATATTATTATTACTATTGGATAGAAAACAATCTCTAGTTTCTAAAACCGTTTGAATTATGTCTGTGGGTGAACCAGAACTTTTTCTGCAGCGAAATCCATGACAGGAACTGCGAAGGTCTGAAAACGAGGCTCTGTTCTCAGATCAGTTTAAAGCTCTGTATGTATCCTATGGGTCGACATGAACTGCACGCGCCTTCCCCTGGATGTCAGTAACCAATGAGAATTGGAATGGAGTTTCTACGTAGATCTCAGACCTTATAAAGCCGCAAGGAACGGAGGGAGCTCTCTTTTTGACGTTCGTCATGACGCAAAGCAAGACCTCAGGATGGCATTTTGAAACGCTCAGTTATCGGCCTTAGATATATCCGTCTGTAATTTAATTCGATATAGGTGTTAGAAACATCATAACGAAGTTATTTTAAACCGAGTTATATCAGTTTATGCGAGTATATTGCAATTTTCGGAATTTCCTTAGTATTGCGTTTTGAACATTTGGGCACGTCTTCGCCACATGGCTAATGTTTGCTGCTAATTCCTAAATTGAAGACGGCAATCTACAACCGAGCAACGATGATTCTGGACAAAGGACCACTTGCCCAAGATTCTGATGGAAGCTCGTCCAAAAGTAAGAGCTATTTATGATGTTATTCCGTATTTATGTGGAAAAATGTAAAAGGATTTGTCCGCCATTATTGCGGCACTGGTCTGGCTGTAACGCACACTGTATGTCTAGTAACGTTAATTTTAAAAATCTAACACAGCGGTTGCATTAATAACTAATGCATCTTTCAATTGCTGTCCAACCTGTATTTTTTAGTCAAGTTTACGATTATTTATCGATTAGATTAGGTGCCTCTCCAAGATGGCGCCGGCCAGAATGCATGAAATGCTGCTACTGTTCACATTGTATAACCACGATTTGTGCCGCTAAATATGCACATTTTCGAACAAAACCTATATGCATTGTGTAATATGATGTTACAGGACTGTCATCTGATGAAGTTTATCAATGTTAGTCCAATTATATATCTTTTGCTGGATTGTTACGATCGCTAACATTTGCTGCTGGTAAATGCGGTTGTGTTTCTGGCTATTGTGGTAAACTAATATAATGCTAAATTGTGTTTTCGCTGTAAAACACTTAAAAAATCTGACATATTGGCTGGATTCACAAGATGTTGGGCTTTCATTTGCTGTACGCTGTGTATTTTTCAGAAATGATTTATGATGAGTAATTAGGTATTTGACGTTGGTCTCTGTAATTATTCTGGCTGCATCGACGCTATTTCAGATTGCAGCTGCAATGTAGAACTGTGATTTATACCTGAAATATGCACATTTTTCTAACAAAACATATGCTATACAATAAATATGTTATCAGACTGTCATTTGATGAAGTTGTTTCTTGGTTAGTGGCTATTTATATCTTTATTTGGTCGAATTTGTGATAGCTACTGATGGAGTAAACAACTGGTGGAGTAAAAAAAGTGGTGTCTTTTGCTAACGTGGTTAGCTAATAGATTTACATATTGTGTCTTCCCTGTAAAACATTTTAAAAATCAGAAATGATGGCTGGATTCACAAGATGTGTATCTTTCATCTGGTGTCTTGGACTTGTGATTTAATGATATTTAGATGCTAGTATTTACTTGTGACGCTATGCTAGGCTATGCTAGTCAGCTTTTTTACTGATGGGGGTGCTCCCGGATCCGGGTTTGAGAGGAATTAGAGGTTAAACAGACACATTTTCTCTCAGCCCCTCTTTAAAACAGCCACATTTTCTCTCTGCCCCACTTTTAAACAGACACATTTTCTCTCAGCCCCTCTTTAAAACAACCACATTTTCTCTCAGCCAACAAGTGGGCTGTGAACAGTGTGAACAGTTTGGGGTTAAAGTGTTGCGAGGGGATTTTTATTACATGCCAATATCCATCCAGACCTTCTCAAAAACCCTGGTGGAGGGTTTACACACACTACAGTGTCTCTGTCACAACGTCTCCTCCACATGAGCCCGTCATGAATTACTACGGTACCAGACAGACTCTATCAAGATCTGGACTGTGTTTATGTGTGTGTGTGTGTGTGTGTGTGTGTGTGTGTGTGTGTGTGTGTGTGTGTGTGTGTGTGTGTGTGTGTGTGTGTGTGTGTGTGTGTGTGTGTGTGTGTGTGTGTGTGTGTGTGTGTGTGTGTGTAACACCTCAGGGTCTCTGGTGACTGAGACGGGGCCTTTAGACATGAGCAGCTGCTAGCAGAGCTTCCTGTTTTGACTGTTGCTGTCTGGCTGTGAACACAATGCTGTTGACCTGACTCCTCAACATTCTACTGTGAAGAATGGAAACTGACCGGCACATTCACCTCATCCGCTACGTCAGAGGAGGCTGGTGTGCAGAGATATAGGAGGACAGGTTCACGGCAACGGAATGAAACAGCATCAAACACATGGGTGTCATCATAACATGAGTCCGTCCTCCTATGTCTCCACCCACCAGCCTCCTCTGCACTCCATGTGGTAGGGGAGGAGAGGGAAAAGACACAGAAAAGCCATGTTGAGAAACTAGAGGAATCTTAACTAGCATAAACATCATCTGAGAGTTTAAAGCAAATACCTAACTCGCCACAATCAAAGGACTTATGGCTCATTTGGATTTATCAATCTGTGTGTGTGTGTGTGTGTGTGTGTTCTTCGTACTTTTGATCATCGCTATTTACAAACACACAGCATTCTCCAAACACTCTTTAAAACAAGCACATACACACACACACTTTGATGTGGTGACGATTGATTGAAGCAAGTGAGTCTTAAACACGCTCTGATTTGAAGTTACACTAAATCACCACATCCTCCCAGGCGGAAACTTCTCCTGGATCTGTCTATAGGGACAATCCACTGTAGACAGATCAAATACATTACTCATATCATTAGGGAAAGGTGGATAGGAAAAAAAGAGAGAGAGAGAGAGAGAGAGGGGGGGGAGAGGGAGAGGGAGAGGGAGAGGGAGAGGGAGAGGGAGAGAGAGAGAGAGAGAGAGAGAGAGAGAGAGAGAGAGAGAGAGAGAGAGAGAGAGAGAGAGAGAGAGAGAGAGAGAGAGAGAGAGAGAGAGAGAGAGAGAGAGAGAGTGTGAGAGAGTGTGAGAGTGTGAGAGTGTGAGAGTGAGAGAGTGAGAGAGTGAGAGAGTGAGAGAGTGAGAGTGTGAGTGAGAGAGTGACAGAGTGACAGAGGGAGAGAAAGAACAACACGTCAGAAATCAACTCAATACAAGTGAAGAATCTTCTGAGAAAATTGAAAAACACAAAAGAAATAAACAACATGAAGAGTTATCTATCCAAGCCACTTCTCTTTTCGGCTCTATATAAAAGAACATACAGTAAAAACATATACATGATCAAATACACATCTTACAATCAACTATTAAAAACGACCAGAACCCACTGGATTCTCCAATTACATTGAATGAACTACAGGACTAAATAGAAACCCTCCAACCCAAAAAGGCCTGCGTGGTTGATGGTTTCCTCAATTAAATGATAAAATATATAGACCACTAATTCCAATTGGCTGTACTTAAACTCTTTAACACCATCTTCAGCTCTGGCATCTTCCCCAATATTTTGAAACCAAGTACTTATGGCCCCAATCCACAAAAGTGGAGACAAAGTTAACTACCGTGGGATATGCGTTAACAGCAACCTTAGGAAAATCCTCTACATTATCAATAACAGCAGACTAGTACATTTCCTCAGCGAAAACAAATGATTGAGCAAATGTCGACTTGTTTTTTTACCAAATTTCCATACGACAGACCACGTATTCACCCTGCCCACACTAACTAACAAACAAACAAAGGCAAGGTCTTCTCATGCTTTGTTGATTTCAAAAAAAGTTTAACTCAATTTGGCACGAGGGCCTGCTATTCAAGTTGATGGAATGTGATGTTTGGGGAAGAAACATACAACATTATAAAATCCATGTACACAAACAGCAAGTGTGCGGTTAAAATTGGCAAAAAACACACACATTTGTTGCCACATGGCCGGGGGGTGAGACAGGGATGCAGCTTAAGCCCCACTCTCTATATCAACTAATTAGCACAGCAGAAAACTGTGGTGCAGATTAAAAAAGCAATAAAACTGGCCTTCTTCAGACTAGCTGACTATCTGGAGATATAGTGGGTTCAGCATTTGTGGGTTCGATTACAGGCTCAAAATGGCCTGAAACAAATAACTTTCTTCTGAAACTCATCAGTCTATTTGTAACGGCTGTTTAATTCCTCCTCCTCGGATGAGGAGAAGGAGTAAGGATCAGACCAAAATGCAGCGTGTTGTGAACCATGATGAATATTTATTAAACACAAGACGAACAGGGAAAAACACTTGGAAAATTACAAAACAACAAAACGACGTAGACAGACCTAAACTTGAGAACTTACATAGACACGAAGAACGCACGAACAGGTAAGACTAACCAAACGAACGAACAAACGCAACAGTCCCGTGTGGTGCAACAGACACAGACACAGGAACAATCACCCACAAACAAACAGTGAGAACAGCCTACCTTAATATGGTTCTCAATCAGAGGAAACGTCAAACACCTGCCTCTAATTGAGAACCATATCAGGCAACACATTTAACCCAACATAGAAACACATAACATAGAATGCCCACCCCAACTCACGCCCTGACCAACTAAACACATACAAAAACAAGGAAAACAGGTCAGGAACGTGACACTATTCTTGTTCTGAGAAACTGAAGATCTGGTACAACACTGTGTACTACTCCCTTCACAGAACAAACTGGCTCTAACCAGAATAGAAAGAGGCCCCGGTGCACAACTGAGCAAGAGGACAAGTACATTAGAGTGTCTAGTTTGAGAAACAGATGCCTCACAAGTCCTCAACTGGCAGCCTCATTAAATTGAACCCCCAAAACACCAGTCTCAACGTCAACAGTGAAGCGACTCCGGGATGCTGGCCTTCTAGGCACATTTACAATTCCAGCTACAATAGTAATTTACAACATTAACAATGTCTACACTAAAAAAATTGCTTTTCTTTCTAAGTAACCCCAAATTTTTGAACGGTAGCATGTATCAACAAATATGTGAGGCCACTAGAACAGTCTGCAGCACCCTGCCTTACCCTACTAGAATCTGAAGTGAAAATGTTCACTGTTTGCTGATGATCTGATGCTTCTGTCCCCAACCATGGAGGGCTTACAGCAGCACCTAGGTCTTCTGCACAGATTCTGTCTGACCTTGGCCCTGACAGTAATCCCAGTAAGACAAAAATAATGGTGATCCAAAAAAGGTCCAGTTGCCAGGACCACAAATACACATAAGATCTAGACACCGTTGCCCTGGAACTCACAAAAAACTATACATACCTCGGCCTAAACATCAGCGCCACAGGTAACTTCCACAAAGCTCCAGCGACGGTCTCCAGCCCGGGGTCGGCGACGAGGGTCCCCGCACCAGAGGTGCCACCAAAGTGGGGAGAGCCAGTGGTGGAGTGGGTCTGAGTCCCGCACCTGAGCCGCCACCGCGGATAGATGCCCACCCAGACCCTCCTCTATATGTTCAGGTTTTGCGGCCGGAGTCCGCACCTTTGGGGGGGGGGGGGGGGGGGGGGTACTGTCACGCCCTGACCTTAGAGAGACTTTTTATGTCTCTATTTGGTTTGGTCAGGGTGTGATTTGGGGTGGGTATTCTATGTTCTTTAGTTCTATTATTTGTATTTCTATGTTTTGGCCGGGTAGGGTTCTCAATCAGGGACAGCTGTCTATCGTTGTCTCTGATTGAGAACCATACTTAGGTAGCCCTTTTCCCACCTGTCTTTGGGGGAGGTTAACTTTGTTTGTGGCACATAGCCCTTAAGCTTCACGGTTGTTTTGTATTGTTTATTGTTTTTGTCGGCTTAATTTCTAATAAAAAAGGAATATGTACGCTGCGCTTTGGTCCAGTCCTTACAACGGCGGTGACACTATGTCATTAAAAGGAACATAAAGTTCGACATACCAATTAGAATCTGGCTAAAAATACTTGAAATAGTTATAGAACCCATTTCCCTTGATGGTTGTGAGGTCTGGGGTCCGCTTACCAACCAATAATTCACAAAATGGGGCAAACCCCAAACTGAGACTCTGCATGCAGAATTTTGCAACAATATCCTCTTTGTACAATGCAAAACACCAAATAATGCATGCAGAGTAGAATTAGGACGATACCCGCTAATGATTAAAATCCAGAAAAAAGCGGTTAAATTCTACAACCACCTAAAAGGAAGCGATTCCCAAACCTTCCATAACAAAGCCATCACCTACAGAGAGATGAACCTGGAGAAGAGTCCACTAAGCAAGCTGGTCCTGGGGTTCTGTTCATAAACACAAACACACCCCACAGAGCCCCAGGACAACAGCACAATTAGACCCAACCAAGTCATGAATAAACTAAAAGATAATTACTTGACACATTGTAAAGAATTAACAAAAAACTGAGCAAGCAAGAATGCTATTTGGCCCTAAACAGAGAGTACACAGTGGCAGAATACTCGACCTCTGTGACTGACCCAATCTTAAAGAAATCTTTGACCAGATGGCGCCGGAGGACATTGCTGCCGTTTTACGGTCTCCTAACCAATTGTGTGTTTTTTTTCACATTATTTTTAAACTTATTTTGTACATAATGTTTCTGCCACCGTCTCTTATGACCAAAAAGAGCTTCTAGATATCAGGAACGAGAGAGAGAGGGAGTCATCTCGTACTGGAAGATGATGTTTTCTTTAACGAGTCGGACGTGAAGGATTTACTTCAGACAACCGAACAAGGCCCAAATTCCTGTCATTCGCATGAAGAAGAGACAGAGATATCGGGGACGTAGGTCTGGGTGCCTTGTAAGGATCAGTACTATTAGCCAACGTATAATCATTGGATAACAAAATTGACAGAACTACGATCAAAAATATCCTACCCACAGGACATTAAAAATGGAAAAATCTTATGTTCCACCGAGTCGTGGCTGAACGACAACATGAATGACATACAGCTGGCGGGTTTTATGCCTCATCTGCAAGGTAGAACAGCCGCCTCCTCTAAGACAAGGGGTGGTGGTCTGTGTATATTTGTAAACAATAGCTGGTGCTCAAAATCTAATAGAAAGGAAGTCTCAAGGTTTTGCTAGGTAGAGTATCTCATGATAAGCTGTAGACCACACTATTTAATAAGAGAGTGTTCATCTATATTCTTCGTAGCTGTCTATTTACCACCACAAACCAATGCTGGTACTAAGACCGCACTCAATGAGCTGTATACGGCCATAAGCAAACATGAAGACGCTCATCCATAGGCAGCGCTCCTAGTGGCGGGGGACTTTAATGCAGGAAAGCCGAAATCCGTTTTACCTAATTTCTACCAGGATGTTAAATGTGCAACCAGAGTGAAAAAAACTCTAGACCACCTTTACTCCACACACAGAGACGCGTAGAAAGCTCTCCCTCCATTTGGCAAATCTGACCATAATTCTGTCCTCCGCTTGTTTTGCCCACGTTTACGGACACCAGCCATATTGTATAGACATGTAGCTATCTAGCTAAACAATTAACTTTAATCCCAATTCATAATGTTACTACCCTACATGAATCTGCAGGTAGTTAACCAACCAGGTTGAATGTTAGCTAGCTAACATTAGTCTATAACTAGCAAATGCAAATTGCTCTGAGATACAAATAATATTACTACACAGATCACGCACTTAACATTAGCTAGCTAGCCAGCCAGTTTAAGTTACGGTACACTTTAACTTGAAATGAAAAACGATTTTCTGACTAAATTTGAAACATGTAATATCTGAAAATGTAGCTAGCTAGACTCTCTTCCCCTTATACATGGAGGAACGCTTCTCCCTCTCTGTCACGGATGCCATGGTTACCCTTAGTTTGAAGATGTAATCCGGAGACAGGTGTTTTATACAACAACCTTCTGTGTGTTTTCTTTTCGACTTTGTCTGCATATTTGCAATCAAACGCCAGATTTTTCTCAATTTTCTTTGTTATCATACTCTAACTCCAATGATTTCAAAGCTCGGCGGAGCGCGACACTTATGCAGTTCTACTACGTGATAACTTTCAAAAAAGTTGCGTTGGAAAGGAACTCGTCTCTCGGCATGTCCAGCCCACTCATGATCTCAGCCAATCATGCTAGTGGGAAGGTTGCTGACTTTTTCCGTGACTAAACCACCACAACTAGGCTCGTAATTTAACAATTGCATTCATATTTACAGATGGCATACAAGTTTGTTATTAAGGCACATCAAAGTTCACATGTTCCAGAAGGCATTTCAGCCAAAAAACGCATTTTGAAAAAAATAAATATTAAGTTCAAATGGCTCTCCTGTGAAGTAGTGATGTCCGAAAAACGCCTAGATTCTTGAAACGAGTCACATTTAGGTTTAAAATGATTGTACACGAACACTGTTAGAGGGCTTCCATGTGAGGAAAAACAATAATTGCCTTGCTTTTGGAGAATTTGCCATGTTGCCTCAACTGCCAATACTGGGTGGGAAAGGTCTATATGGGGACTGCAAAAGGTAACATGGTAAATGTATTATTACATTATTATTATGCTGGATTGGATCTTTTTTTTTTAAAGTTAAGCAGTGCTACTATGAACTAACTGCAGCCCTCCAGGACTGTGAACTAGCTAGTGTACTTACTCGGTGTAAAGTAAGGGGGGGGGGGGGGGTTGGAACATAGACATAGAATGAATAGAACAAACCTTGGAACCTCTAACCCTGACTATTTGACTGGAAAACTCATGGGTCATTTGCAATGGCTGCCTGGTATTGTGATGCATAATAATTTCCATGTCAATTTAAAATGTTCATTCAAATTATGTTAACTGATATGGCTCAAGCAATGGAATTTATTTTATTGTAATGTCTATTGAGTTGAATCAACAAATCACAGCACATATCTTAGCACATATTTTACTTCCTGCTTTGTTCCTATGGGTACACTTGCAATGGCCGCCAGTCCACCCATTATGCCATCATTGACTTGAATGTGGACGCCCGTTCTACTAATTCCATTTCTATGAGTTAGACAGCTGGAGATGTCATCAGAGAGTCTAGAACCCCCGCAGTAGACACACACACACACACACACACACACACACACAAACACACACGCACACACGCACACATACCCTATTCAATGCTTCCTGTGTTTTACAGCCCATTGTTATACATAGCAACACAAAATAGACCGTTTGCTTCACTTTTGTGTAATTGGGAAAACACACACACACAAGTCACTTACACACACACACAATTCCATGAGAGTGAGGGGGTCTATGAGTCCACTCAGCTGTGGAATACAGGACAGAAAAACAGGGACTTTCCCCAGATCTGAGAGAGAGAGAAAGAGAGAGAGAGAGAAATAGAATACAAAAAGAACAGATAGAGGAAGTCGAGGATGAAAGGATGAGAGACAGAAACAACACAACAGAAAACTACAGGAAGCAGCTGAAACCCTCACTGGAGTGTTTGATGAAACTACAGGAAGCAGCTGAAACCCTCACTGAAGTGATTGATAAAACTACAGGAAGCAGCTGAAACCCTAACGGAAGTGATTGATAAAACTACAGGAAGCAGCTGAAACCCTCACTGGAGTGTTTGATAAAACTACAGGAAGCAGCTGAAACCCTCGTGGAAGTGATTGATAAAACTACAGGAAGCAGCTGAAACCCTCGTGGAAGTGATTGATAAAACTACAGGAAGCAGCTGAAACCCTCACGGAAGTGATTGATAAAACTACAGGAAGCAGCTGAAACCCTCGTGGAAGTGATTGATAAAACTACAGGAAGCAGCTGAAACCCTTGTGGAAGTGATTGATAAAACTACAAGAAGCAGCTGAAACCCTTGTGGAAGTGATTGATAAAACTACAGGAAGCAGCTGAAACCCTCGTGGAAGTGATTGATAAAACTACAGGAAGCAGCTGAAACCCTCGTGGAAGTGATTGATAAAACTACAGGAAGCAGCTGAAACCCTCATGGAAGTGATTGATAAAACTACAGGAAGCAGCTGAAACCCTCGTGGAAGTGATTGATAAAGGATCTCACAGGGGGAGTCAGTTTTCAATATCAACAAAAAATATATAATATAATATATATAATAATATATAACATATCATATAATTTCAGTCTGTATGGCAACAAAGTGCGTTAGGAATATCTAGGATTGTGTGTTCGGAATGTCTAGGAATATGTGTGTGTTAGACAGACAGCAGTTAGCCGTGCCGGGTGTGTTTCTGCCAAAGAATGCCACTGTATTTGTGTGTGTGTGTGTGTGTGTGTGTGTGTGTGTGTGTGTGTGTGTGTGTGTGTGTGTGTGTGTGTGTGTGTGTGTGTGTGTGTGTGTGTGTGTGTGTGTGTGTGTGTGTGTGTGTGTGTGTGTGTGTGTGTGTGTGTGTGTGCGTCCATTCGTGTCACTGTTCAGTCTGCCAAGAAATCCATTCTGCCTGTAGCTGGTTCACCTTAGATCACCCTCTCTCTCATGCCAGACCAATACATTTCAATACCTTTCACTGTTAAAGCTTAGGCTGTGTGTGTTTGTGTGTGTGTGTGTGTGTGTGTGTGTGTGTGTGTGTGTGTGTGTGTGTGTGTGTGTGTGTGTGTGTGTGTGTGTGTGTGTGTGTGTGTGTGTGTGCGTGCGCGTGTGCGCGTGTGCGTGTGCGCGTGTGCGTGTGCGTGTGCGTGTGTGTGTGTGTGTGTGTGTGTGTGTGTGTGTGTGTGTGTGTGTGTGTGTGTGTGTGTGTGTAAACATTTCAAATGTTATTTGGCACATGCGGCGAATAAAACAGGTGTAGACTTTACCCCAAAACGTTTAGTTAAGAGCCCTTAACCAACAGTGCAGAGAAAAAGGAAGAACGTAAAAGAAATACAAAATAATAACACAATAGAAAACAATAACGATGCTTTATACTGTAGAGTACCAGTACTGAGTCAATGTGTAGGGGTACCGGTACTGATTCAATGTGCAGGGGTACCGGTACTGAGTCAATGTGTAGGGGTACCGGTACTGAGTCAATGTGTAGGGGTACCGGTACTGATTCAATGTGCAGGGGTACCGGTACTGATTCAATGTGTAGGGGTACCGGTACTGATTCAATGTGTAGGGGTACCGGTACTGATTCAATGTGTAGGGGTACCGGTACTGAGTCAATGTGTAGGGGTACCGGTACTGATTCAATGTGTAGGGGTACCGGTACTGATTCAATGTGTAGGGGTACCGGTACTGATTCAATGTGCAGGGGTACCGGTACTGAGTCAATGTGTAGGGGTACCGGTACTGATTCAATGTGTAGGGGTACCGGTACTGAGTCAATGTGTAGGGTTACCGGTACTGATTCAATGTGTAGGGGTACCGGTACTGATTCAATGTGCAGGGGTACCGGTACTGAGTCATTGTGCAGGGGTACCGGTACTGAGTCAATGTGTAGGGGTACCGGTACTGAGTCAATGTGTAGGGGTACCGGTACTGAGTCAACTTGCAGGGGTACCAGTACTGAGTCAACGTGCAGGGGTACGAGGTAGTGGAGGTTATATGTACATGTAGGTAGGGGTAAAAGTGATCTATCATCAGGATAGATCATAAACAGAGTAGCAGCAGCAGCATATGGAGGAATGTAAAAGTGTGTATGGAAAAGTGACTAGGCAATCAGGATAGATCAGGGGTCTCCAACCTTTTCTACTATGAAAGCTCCTTTAAACCCAAAAAATGAAACGTAATTCCCCGTTACTTGGTCATCAAGTGTGCCATCTAACGCGCCGGTCTAGTTCTGTACTGCTGCTGCTAATTTCATAGCAAAGTTTGCAAATAACCAATAATATAACAAACAAAAATATAAACGCAATATGCAACTATTTCAAGTAAATTCAATTGAAAATGTATCCTAATTTATGGATTTCATATGACTTGGAATACAGATATGCATCTGTTGGTCACAGATATCTTTAAAAAAAAAAGTTAGAACCAGGAATCAGAGAACCAGTAAGTATCTGTGTCCACCATTTTCCTCATGCAGCACGACACATCTCCTTCACATAGAGTTCATCAGGCTGTTGATTTTGGCCTGATGTGGAATGTTATCCCACTCCTCTTCCCAAACATGCTCAATGCGTGACCTGTCTGGTGAGTGTGCAGGCCATGGAAGAAAAATTTGATTTTCAGCTTCTAGGAATTGTGTACAGATCCTTGCGACATGGGGCCATGTATTATCAGGCTGAAACATGAGGTGATGGCGGTGGATGAATGGCACAACAATGGGCCTTAGGATCTCGTCACGGTAACTCTGTGCATTCAAATTGCCATCAATAAAATGCAATTGTGGTCGTTGTCCGCAGCTTAAGCCTGCTCATACCATAACCCCACCGCCACCATGACATCAGCAAACAGTTGAAACCGGGATTCATCCTTCTCCAGCATACCAGTAGCCATCGAAGGTGAGCATTTACCCACTGAAGTCAGTTACAACACTGAACTGCAGTCAGGTCAAGACCCTGGCGAGGACGATGAGCATGTAGATGACATTCCCTGAGACGGTTTCTGACAGTTTGTGTAGAAATTCTTTGGATGTCCCACAGTCTCATCAGCTGTCCGGGTGGCTGGTCTCAGACAATCCCACAGTCTCATCAGCTGTCCGGGTGGCTGGTCTCAGACAATCCCACAGTCTCATCAGCTGTCCGGGTGGCTGGTCTCAGACAATCCCACAGTCTCATCAGCTGTCCGGGTGGCTGGTCTCAGACAATCCCACAGTCTCATCAGCTGTCCGGGTGGCTGGTCTCAGACAATCCCACAGTCTCATCAGCTGTCCGGTGGCTGGTCTCAGACAATCCCACAGTCTCATCAGCTGTCCGGTGGCTGGTCTCAGACAATCCCACAGTCTCATCAGCTGTCTGGGTGGCTGGTCTCAGACAATCCCACAGTCTCATCAGCTGTCCGGTGGCTGGTCTCAGACAATCCCACAGTCTCATCAGCTGTCCGGTGGCTGGTCTCAGACAATCCCACAGTCTCATCAGCTGTCCGGGTGGCTGGTCTCAGACGATCCCACAGGTGAAGAAGCTGGATGTGGAGGTCCTGGGCTGACGTGTTTCCTTCCACATGGTATGTGGTTGTGAGGCCGGTTGGACATACTGCCAAATTATCTCAAACAACATTGGAGGCACCTTATGGTAGAGAAATTAACATTAAATTCTCTGGCTGACATTTCTAATGTCAGCATGCCAATTGCATTCTCCCTCAAAACTTGAGACATCTGTGGCATTGTGTTGTTTGACAAAACTGCTCATTTTAGAGTTCCTCCCCCCCCCCCAGCATAATCCATTCACCTGCCACACCTGTCAGGTGAATGGATTATCTTGCCAAAGGAGAAATGCTCACTAACAGGGATGTAAACTAATTTGAGAGAAATAAGCTTCTTGAGCATCTGGAACACTTCTGTGATCTTTTATTTCAGCTCATCAAACATGGGACCAACACTTCACATGTTGTATTTATATTTTTGCTCAGTTTATTAACACAAATGATATACTTACTCATGATATACTTCTGCCAGGTAAGTTAAGGTATTTTTTTTACCTGACTACATCAAAATCACTTATTAGATGACCTGCAAAAAAAAATGAAGACTAAAGTTAACACACACTGAAAAAATGTATGTGGACTAGAATGAGGTTCTCTCCTTGCTATATTGTTGCTTCACTCAGAAATTACCGTCTTCAGAGAATGTTTTTATAATTTTAACTGCAGATAATCAATGTCTGAAGCTCAACAAGCTGTAGTAAAAGTATGCAAAGGAAATGAACGTCTCTTCCACATAAAAAGAGCCGTTCAAAAAGACAAGTTAGATCGCGACCGACCCCCTTCACTACTGACTACACAGTGGTAGACAAACACCGCCACCACAGAAAGGGGCAATATTGCTGAAATCTAATTGGCAGATATTGTGTTAGGTTTGGCTTTTTAAGCCAATAGCGGCTAACCAGGGATAATGTTAGTGTTGATTAGATAGTAGCTCGGAGCTTGCACTGTCTGATACTTGTGGGATTTGTTAATGACAATTTGTGGTGGAACATGTGAAAATTGCAAGTACTTTCAGAATTGTTTGGCTAGATAATAAACAGAGTGGCTGCAGTTTATGTGAAAAGAGTGTGTGTGTGTGTGTGTGTGTGTGGATAGTCAGATGAATATAATAGTTTGATTAAAACGTTTACATGTTTTGCGAAAATAACGATTTCCCTAATAATCCTGTTTACATGGACACATCTGATATCCGGCTACCCGACGGATCTTTTGATAAATGCAGAAAATCAGTCATCATAATTAGACATCCTACCACACTGACCATGTTCTTTCTGAGAAGACTATTTGATTCTGAGTTCGGACATATAAAGTTTGTATTTGAAAATTATTTAAAGACGCAAATGTTTTTTCTTCAGAACTTCACCCGCACTACCAGTGCTGGTATACCCGCAGATCAAATACCCCGCTGGAATGCGGAGTAAGCTGTTTACATGTCCTACTAATTCAAAAGAATGCTCAGAAAACCAGGTGTTTTAATCGGTGTATGCTCACTTCGATTATGACCGTACGCCGATTAAGATAAGCAGATGAAGGTGTTTACATGACTAACGCCATACTCGGCCTTCTGCCATAATCAGTTTAATATTGAATTCTTAGTGTGCATTTTTGTATTATGCTAATTAGACTTCCGCGGGCTGTGGACATCAACTCTAGGGGGTTAAAGAGATGGGTGGAGCTAAGGCTTAAGAGGGTGTGAACGATGTGGAATGGGTGTAGACAAAGAAAAGCTCTCCAGTAGGTGTACCAAAACATTCAAGGGACATTTTCTCAAAAGTGGGGTTACATGTTTATCAGCTTTCAAAGCAGAATTACTTTCACATTGTTCCTCAAATGAAGTGTATGATAAACCATTTTGTAGCTCTGAGACTCTACTTTTATCCAATGTAAAAAAACACAATTTCAAATTTTACATTCAGTAGCTCCTACCTATATATGTATAACTTTATGAGCTGGAATGCCTCTTTGCAAGTATTTTTTTTCCGTTTGCCCTCGTTAGCAAATTTAGCTAGCAGTCTCCATGGAAATTTGCTATTACTTCTGCTAATTTTATTAGCTTTCTGGTAATAGACGCCCAATGGGCTTTTTGCATTTCTGTGACGCCCCCTTGTGTACTAAGCCGGTAACACTGTAAATCACGGGATGAGAGAAGGACGGTATGAACATCTGGATACCCCTCGACCCTAACATGAACCCAGATTACATGTATTCCCTTTTCCGCTCTTTTGTTCTGTATATATTTCTGTCTGAGTAAAGCTGGAACAAATTGACTATGGACTTGTGTTCTGAACCGCTACTAGTAGGGTCTTTGTTAGGGGAGAATAGATTTGCCTGACCTGGACATTGACACCTCTCCACTAGATGATGGAGTGATGAACTTGTTGTTGGTAAAATAGGTTGATGTGTTCAAGGGATCACAGAGTGTACTGCCTGCCAAGCCTCCTCATTGCTGATTGGTCAAGTTTAGTGGAGCCAGATTCTTGCCTCTGCTTCTGGCTGTTGGAGAGGGGGAAGGGTAGTTGAGCGAGCTGGGGCCTTTTATGGCCCTGCCTCTAGGAGCCTATCAGCCTTCTGTCTGTCAGCTTGTGACATGATGAGAGGGATTGAGAGAGGGACTACCTGTAAGATATTTTATGAACAGTGCTATAAACGTATTGAAGAGGTTTTTGACCATTCAGTGACCTAATCTCAAATATAGTATATATATTTTTTGTCGTCCACTAAAGAATGTGATGTTGGTGATAAAAATGCTCTTTGATCAGTTATGAAAATAAGGACTTCAGCATGGGGTTTTCTGGACAGTAGGGGACACCTAGACCTTGTTATGACTAAACGTCTATAAATACAGATTGGGATCTCTGCTCCATGTCAGGGAATCACCGGAGGGGCATAATGACCTTGCACAAATGGATATCGGACCAATTCTGCTAATTTGTGTGTTTTGTATGCTGATCAACTTCGTTTGTACATATTATCTTCGCCATAAATTCTGAAAAACAACTTCTGCACATCAGAAAAGCGATCACAGAAAAAATAAATCCGTAGTGCGGTTTAAGAATGTATACGGCAAGGTAAGCGAGCCCAGATATAATGTCCAAACTTGCTAAGAGGGAAAGACATAGGAAGACTAACAGTAACAAACTTTCAATTATTTTTCCAGGCACTAGCATTTCGTTCCATCCTAGATTGGTTTAGACATAATTATTCCTCCCCCTGGCTGAGTATAGAGAGAAATATGCTGTCTCCTATTGCCCTGGAAGAGGTGGTCTCTGATATATCCTTAAACAATGTAATATGGTGTCTCCTATGGCCCTGGAAGAGGTGGTCTCGATATATCCTTAAACAATGTAATATGATGTCTCCTATTGTCCTGGAAGAGATGGTCTCCGCTGATATATCCTTAAACAATGTAATATGGTGTCTCCTATTGTCCTGGAAGAGGTGGTCTCCACTGATATATCCCTTAAACAATGTAATATGGTGTCTCCTATTGTCCTGGAAGAGATGGTCTCCACTGATATATCCCTTAAACAATGTAATATGGTTTCTCCTATTGTCCTGGAAGAGGTGGTCTCCACTGATATATCCCTTAAACAATGTAATATGGTGTCTCCTCTTGTCCTGGAAGAGATGGTCTCCACTGATATATCCCTTAAACAATGTAATATGGTGTCTCCTATTGCCCTGGAAGAGGTGGTCTCCACTGATACGTCCTTAAACAATGTAATATGGTGTCTCCTATTGTCCTGGAAGAGGTGGTCTCTGATATATCCTTAAACAATGTAATATGCTGTCTCCTATTGTCCTGGAAGACGTGGTCTCCACTGATATACCCCTTAAACAATGTAATATGGTGTCTCCTATTAACCTGGAAGAGGTGGTCTCCACTGATACGTCCTTAAACAATGTAAACTACGCTTTGGTCCTATTATTGCTCACACAATTTATATTTGCCGCAAAATTTAAAAACAATGTAACTGGGAATCAAAATGGCATGCCCATACTCAAATATTTCACTATTATTCCTTGCAATCTGAAGGGCAGCCTTTTGCATCCCCCCAATGGACCAAATGTAGAATCTGTAACCTTGACAATATCATGAACAGTAATCGTTTCCAATATTTGAAAGATACATACACATTACCAGGCAACCCCCCTTTTCTATATTTACAACTTAGGTCAGCTATGCTGGCCTCTGGAGTCCCTTGGGGAACTCAACTACCCAACCATCCAATGATGGGATTAATAAATAAATGATCTGGGCTCCACGAAAGGACTGATCTGTATAATATATAAACAACTTTTGGAAAGCTCATATTCTCAAACTAAAAAAGTATGGTCCACAGATCTAAGTGAATCTGAACAACCCTTAAACTCAAACAGAATATGGGAAAATATGACCTTGGTATCCTGTAATACGAACCATCAATTTATACATTTTAAGTTTGTTCACAGACGGTATTTAACACCAAGGAAAACGTTTACTATGAAATTGGTCTCAACTTCTAATTGTTCACTGTGTCTTCTAAATCAGGAACGCACATTCCTTCATATGATGTGGGAGTGCCCTGCAGTTAAATACTTCTGGGACAAAGTACACTTTTTTTTTTCAAAGTGCATGAATGTAAATCTTCAATGCATTGCATCTACTATGTTATTTAACGATGACAGCTCCTTGAATCTCTCAATCAATCTGAGATGATTGGTACTGGCAGGTAGCACTGTTACAAAAATGTGTTGGCTCTTAGATGGCAATCACCCCACTCTTTCCCAATTCATCAGTGGATACAATTACAATTAGATGTTATACCATTATAATTATCAACAGTGAGAATGAATGGTGCTAGTCAAGGAACAGTTAAGGCCTGGATACATGTACAGAGCCTTCAGAAAGTTTTCATACCCCTTGACTTATTCCACATTTTGTTGTGTTACAGCCTGAATTCAAATGAATTCAAACCGGATTCAATATTTTTTTCTGCACCCATCTACACGCAATACCCCATAATGACAGATTGAAAACATGATTTTAGAAATCTTTGCACATTTATTGAAAATGAAATACAGAAATATCTCATTGACATACTGTAAGTATTCACACCCCTTTGCTGTCACACTCCAAATTGAGCTCAGGTGCATCCAATTTCCTTTGATCATCCGTACAACTTGATTGGAGTCCACCTGTGGTCAATTCAGTTGTTTGGACATGATTTAGAAAGAAACACACCTGTCTATATAAAGTCCTACAGTTGACAGTGAATGTCAAAGCAGAAACTATACCATGAAGTCCAAGGAACTGTCTGTACATCTCAGAGATAGAATTGTGATGAGTCATATATCTGGGGAAGGGTATAAAACTAGTTCTAGAGTGTTGAACGTTTTTAGGAGTCCAGTGGTCTCCATCATTGGGAAATGGAAAAAAAAATTGAGCCCAGACTCTGCCTAGAGCTGGTCGTCCGTCCAAACTGAGGAACCGGATAAGAACGACTTTGGTCAGGGAGGTGACCAATAACCCAATGACCACTCTGACAGAACTACGGAGTTCCCTGGCTGAGATGGTAGAACCTGCCTTGAAGGACACAGTCTCTACAGCACTTCACCATTCTGGGCTTTAAGGAGTGGCCAGACGGAAGGCACTTCTGAGAAAAAAAGGCACATGACAGCACGCCTGGAGTTTGTATAAAGGCACGTGAAAGACTCTGAGACCAATAGGCAATATATTTTGTGCTCTGACGAGACGGAAATTATACTCTTTGAAGATATGGGGGCTGACAACTGACCTGTGCTGCTAGGCAGGGTGTAAAATATGGTTTCCGGGTAGAGGGGCGGGGATGCGGGGGGTTGGACAGAGACATGTTGGTCTGGGGAGTAGTTTCTCGGAGTAGTGGCTGAACAAGGACATGGATCATTTACATCTAGCTGTTTTGCCCATACCTCGTCAAGACAGAACGGAAGCTTAGTGTAAGGTTAAGGGGGTCACCTGAGTTAGAATGCCTCATGATAATCCCCAGACCGTACTATTTACGAAGAGAGTTTCCATCTATATTTTTTTCGTAGCTGTCTAATTACCGCCACAAATCAATGCTGGCACTAAGGCCACGCTCAACGAGCTGAATAAGGCCATAAGCAAACAAGAAAATGAGGCCAATCCATACATGATTATATGTACTGTAGGTAGGGATAACACATATCTACCTCAATTACCTTGTACCCCTGCACATCGACTCAGTACTGGTACCCCGTGTATATAACCTAGTTATCATTACTCATTGACTCAATACTGGTACCCCGTGTATATAACCAAGTTATTGTTAGTCATTGACTCAATACTGGTACCCTGTGTATATAACCTAGTTATCATTACTCATTGACTCAGTACTGGTACCCTGTGTATATAACCTAGTTATTGTTAGTCATTGACTCATTACTGGTACCCTGTGTATATAACCAAGTTATTGTTAGTCATTGACTCAGTACTGGTGCCCTGTGTATATAACCAAGTTATTGTTACTCGTGTATTTATTCCTTGTGTTGTTATTTTTCCTTGTGTTGTTATATTCTTCCGTTCCACTGTTCCTACCAGCAAAATAAAGCTTGGAACCAGTTTAACCCCCCCCCCCCCCCCCCATTATCATTATATAATGTCATTTATATTATACTGTTCCTAAACTGTCCCCTTTTAAACCTTATATTAACATTAAATGACTTCCCCTGTCAGTGAAGATAGAGCAGCTTGCTATGGAGCAGGCAAGTTACAGTTGATCATGTGTGATGGACAGACAAGTTTAGGGCGTGAGATGCTACTGACATTTAGCAGGTGGGGAGAGAGCGAGAGAGAGGAGTGGAGGAGGAGGAGGCTGGGATTGAAGAGCTGGGCATCTTGTTATGATATACATTCTCTGAATTAGACCCACAGAATTATAGCTACAGAGGAGCGGCTTCTAAGGGCGCAATTTGAATGTCTTTGAACTTCCCGAGAGTTGGCTTATTAATGTCGGACCAAAACTAGCTAGCTAGCCAACGAGGTTGTGTGTGCAAAGCGACACCAACAATAAAAACACGTCTTACGTTTTTGTAGTTAATTAATCAAATAGGGTCATGTAACTGAAGGTTATGGATAAAATAACTCTCAAAACTGGTTAAATAGGCCTACATTAATTATTATTAAAAAAAAAAAAACTAACTCTGTCTATATCTCCACTTTCCAACTGTCGCCTGACACTCCAGCAGCTGAACCACGATGGTGTACTAAGGCTAGCCTATATAGTATCCCACTTCAGTAAAACAATCATATGATATGTGGACTTTCTTTTATACAACGTACGTTTTCATTGCTTGTTAGTAAATCGATAAATCAGTCTTCTTTTAAAAACAGATTGAAAGTGTTTGACTATTCATTCATTATTCAACAGCAGTCGACAAAGTTGTCCTGGCACTTAGACTATAGTGCTCTAATGTTGTATCAAATGGACAATTGGCCAATCCTCTCCAACCTGGCATGGTATAATTTGATCCGGAATCTTTTCTTTCTTTCTTTTTTTATTTTCTTTCACCTTTATTTAACCAGGTAGGCTAGTTGAGAACAAGTTCTCATTTGCAACTGCGACCTGGTCAAGATAAAGCATAGCAGAGAAATTATACTCTTTGAAGATATGGGGGCTGACAACTGACCTGTGCTGCTAGGCAGGGTGTAAAATATGGTTTCCGGGTAGAGGGGCGGGGATGCGGGGGGTTGGACAGAGACATGTTGGTCTGGGGAGTAGTTTCTCGGAGTAGTGGCTGAACAAGGACATGGATCATTTACATCTAGCTGTTTTGCCCATACCTCGTCAAGACAGAACGGAAGCTTAGTGTAAGGTTAAGGGGGTCACCTGAGTTAGAATGCCTCATGATAATCCCCAGACCGTACTATTTACGAAGAGAGTTTCCATCTATATTTTTTTCGTAGCTGTCTAATTACCGCCACAAATCAATGCTGGCACTAAGGCCACGCTCAACGAGCTGAATAAGGCCATAAGCAAACAAGAAAATGAGGCCAATCCATACATGATTATATGTACTGTAGGTAGGGATAACACATATCTACCTCAATTACCTTGTACCCCTGCACATCGACTCAGTACTGGTACCCCGTGTATATAACCTAGTTATCATTACTCATTGACTCAATACTGGTACCCCGTGTATATAACCAAGTTATTGTTAGTCATTGACTCAATACTGGTACCCTGTGTATATAACCTAGTTATCATTACTCATTGACTCAGTACTGGTACCCTGTGTATATAACCTAGTTATTGTTAGTCATTGACTCATTACTGGTACCCTGTGTATATAACCAAGTTATTGTTAGTCATTGACTCAGTACTGGTGCCCTGTGTATATAACCAAGTTATTGTTACTCGTGTATTTATTCCTTGTGTTGTTATTTTTCCTTGTGTTGTTATATTCTTCCGTTCCACTGTTCCTACCAGCAAAATAAAGCTTGGAACCAGTTTAACCCCCCCCCCCCCATTATCATTATATAATGTCATTTATATTATACTGTTCCTAAACTGTCCCCTTTTAAACCTTATATTAACATTAAATGACTTCCCCTGTCAGTGAAGATAGAGCAGCTTGCTATGGAGCAGGCAAGTTACAGTTGATCATGTGTGATGGACAGACAAGTTTAGGGCGTGAGATGCTACTGACATTTAGCAGGTGGGGAGAGAGCGAGAGAGAGGAGTGGAGGAGGAGGAGGCTGGGATTGAAGAGCTGGGCATCTTGTTATGATATACATTCTCTGAATTAGACCCACAGAATTATAGCTACAGAGGAGCGGCTTCTAAGGGCGCAATTTGAATGTCTTTGAACTTCCCGAGAGTTGGCTTATTAATGTCGGACCAAAACTAGCTAGCTAGCCAACGAGGTTGTGTGTGCAAAGCGACACCAACAATAAAAACACGTCTTACGTTTTTGTAGTTAATTAATCAAATAGGGTCATGTAACTGAAGGTTATGGATAAAATAACTCTCAAAACTGGTTAAATAGGCCTACATTAATTATTATAAAAAAAAAAAAAACTAACTCTGTCTATATCTCCACTTTCCAACTGTCGCCTGACACTCCAGCAGCTGAACCACGATGGTGTACTAAGGCTAGCCTATATAGTATCCCACTTCAGTAAAACAATCATATGATATGTGGACTTTCTTTTATACAACGTACGTTTTCATTGCTTGTTAGTAAATCGATAAATCAGTCTTCTTTTAAAAACAGATTGAAAGTGTTTGACTATTCATTCATTATTCAACAGCAGTCGACAAAGTTGTCCTGGCACTTAGACTATAGTGCTCTAATGTTGTATCAAATGGACAATCCTCTCCAACCTGGCATGGTATAATTTGATCCGGAATCTTTTCTTTCTTTCTTTTTTTATTTTCTTTCACCTTTATTTAACCAGGTAGGCTAGTTGAGAACAAGTTCTCATTTGCAACTGCGACCTGGTCAAGATAAAGCATAGCAGTGTGAACAGACAACAACACAGAGTTACACATGGAGTAAACAATAAACAAGTCAATAACATAGTAGGAAAAAAAAGAAATGTAATTTATAGACTAACTGATAAATAGGTTAGGGACATGTTGCGTGTATTTCTTTCGATTGTAAAGATTGTTCATTTCATCTTCATACTATCGCATAGCAGTCTCTCTTTCCTTCGTACTTTCCTTGTCAAGTCGTTATCTTATAGCCTACTTTCGGCAATCCTAAAGTAGTCCTAAGTTTTTTTTAAATTATATGTTTTTTCAGGAAAGGAGAAATATTTGCTCTTGTGTCTGACATGAGCTTTGATGGACGGGTCCTTTTACTGGGTTTTGTGTGTGCGAGTTCGCTGATTCTCTCTGTAGGTCTAAATGTCCATTCAGAAAGTTTCCTAAAGTAGCCTGTCTGGACTCTCTCTTTTAATAAGAATCAAATGCTTCTGTCATGATTTAATCTGGTAAAAAGGCCTGTTTTCAAAAAAAGGCCCTTTTTTCATCAAGTCCATTATTTTGTTCCCAATAATTAGGAAGATTTTTTTTTATCGTTTATGACGCTGTTCACACCATTTGCGAAATATCGTCCTGCCACAAAACGTCGATGATATATTTGGAACAGGTTTTTTTTGGGGGGGCCTTTCCCACATGCGAAAATAAGGTGTTGACCAATATAAATTGTTATCTTTGACACTTCTACTGACAAGTCTGTGTGGTTTTGTGGTGTGGTTTTGTGGTGTGAATGAATGAATTCATTCTCTATGGCTGATTTCTACGTTTGTAATGCATCAGTGCAGCAAGGTATCAACTTAGCAGATGTGATCACATCACAACAGAGCTAGGCTACACGTTGCTCTCTCCATTCAAACTTCTAGTTCACTGTCAACGCTGTAGCCTATTTTCTAGCAAGCAAGAAGATCAATCTGTGCGTCTCTCCTTGAAAAGGCCTATGCCTATTCTTTAAAAAAAAAGCTCAAAATAAGTGTCAAACTTCACTGAGTGTACAAAACATTAAGAACACCTTCCTATTATTGAGTTGCCCTAAGTACAGCCTCAATTTTTTCGAGGCATGGACTCTACAAGGCGTCGAAAGCGTTCCACAGGGATGCTGGCCCATGTTGACGCCAATGCTTCCCACAGTTGTGTTAAGTTGGCTGGATGTCCTTTGAGTGGTGGACCATTCTTGATAAACATGGGAAACTGTTGAGCATAAAGCGTTGCAGAGAGAATGATATTGGGAGAGAGAGAAAAAGTAAGAAAGATTAAGGGACAGAGAGAGCGAGAGAGAGAGAGAGAGAGAGAGAGAGAGAGAGAGAGAGAGAGAGGGAGAGAGAGAGAGAGAGAGAGAGAGAGAGAGAGAGAGAGAGGTGGGGATTAAGAGAGAGATGAATAATGTGAGGTTGAGAGAGTACAGTGAACATCTGTAAAAGTCATTCCTGTATAGTATGGTAGCTATAAGGGTATTGAAAGGGGGGAAGAAAGATCAATGTCCTGTGACAGTTAGCAGGTTGGTTCTGGTCCAAACCAGTCTGCTGTCTTTAACCTGATCCACATGTTCTGTTAGACCTGAACTGTACCCCAGAGAGAGGAGGAGGGAGAGTGAGAGACATAGAGAGGGGGAGGAGGGAGAGAGAGAGGAGAGGGAGTAGGGAGAGTGAGATCGAGGCAGGGAGAGGGGGAGAGAGAAAGAAAAAGACAGAGGGGGACAAAGGGAGGAGAGAGTAGAAATAGAGCGATGGATAGGGAGAAGGGAGAGAGAGTAGAGCGATGAGAAAGAGAGGAGAGAGGAGAGAGATGGAGAAGGGAGAGAGAGAGTAGAGAGATGAGAAGGGAGAGAGAGAGGAGGGCAATGGATAGGGAGAAAGGAGAGAGATGGATGGATGGGGAGAAGAGAGAGAGAAATAGAGACAGGGAGAGGGAGAGAAAGAGATGATGGGGAGAACGGAGAGAGAGAGATAGGGAGAGAGAGAGATGAATGGGAAGAACGGAGAGAGAGATAGAGACAGGGAGAGAGAGCAGAAGTAGCGAGATGGAGAAGTTGGAATAGAGAGGTAGGTTGGAAAGTGTTGGAAACGATTCAGGGAACAGAACTGAAAACAGGAAAATACCTAAATGTTTCTAGGAACAGAATCAGAACCGGGAACGAAAGTGATCAAAACTATTTGGGAAAATAACTGTTATTTTTAAATGGATGGGAACCGGTTAATAATGTTCTTTTACATAATGTTCTTTTACATATATTTTTTTCCAGTCACACAAAAAAAAAAAACGCATAGGCAACACAGCCCACACAGAAACTTCTTCCAGCGTCTGTTTGTCAGTGTGTAGCCTACCTGCTCCTCCCCCTCCGGAGCCTCGGTTACTGTTATCACGGCTCGGGATAAGAACCAGATGCAGAACCAGGAGGCGGAGTGTTCAAATGTCAGATATTTATTATAACACAGGGGGCTGGAAAAGGGCAGGCAGTGATCCAGATCAGAGTCAGGCAGGCTCAGGGTCAGGAGAGGCAGGCTCAGGGTCAGGACAGGCTGAGGGTCAGGACAGGTAGGCTTAGGGTCAGGACAGGCTCAGGGTCAGGACAGGTAGGCTTAGGGTCAGGACAGGTAGGCTCAGGGTCAGGACAGGCTCAGGGTCAGGACAGGCTCAGGGTCAGGACAGGCTCAGGGTCAGGGTCAGGACAGGCTCAGGGTCAGGGTCAGGGTCAGGGTCAGGGTCAGGGTCAGGACAGGCTCAGGGTCAGGGTCAGGACAGGCTATTCATGGTGTACAGCAAATGAAAGATAAACATCTTGTGAATCCAGCCAACATTTCCGATTTTTTAAGTGTTTTACAGCGAAAACACAATATAGCATTATATTAGCTTACCACAATAGCCAAACACACAAATGCATTTATTAGCAGCAAAAGGTAGCGATCGCAAAAACCAGCAAAAGATATAAAATGAATCACTAACCTTGACCAACTTCATCAGATGACAGTCTTATAACATCAGGTTATACAATACACTTATATTTTGTTCGAAAATGTGCATATTTAGAGCTGCAAACCGTGGTTATACATTGTGAATATGTAGCATCGATTCACCAAATTGTCCGGAGCTAGTTTGGACACTCACCTAATCTGACCAAAGAACTCATCATAAACTTTACTAAAAAATACATGTTGGAAAGCAAATGAAAGATACACTAGTTCTTAATGCAACCGCCGTGTTAGATTTTAAAAAATAACTTTACCATAACAAACAGCTTACATTATAGCGAGACAGCGCCCGCAAAAAGGGCGGATAATAGGACTAAACATTTTCCACAGAAATACGAAATAACATCATAAATTGTTCTTACTTTTGCTGAGCTTCCATCAGAATCTTGTACAAGGAGTCCTTTGTCCAGAATAAATCGTTGTTTAGTTTTAGAATGTCCTTCTCTCCTGTCGAATTCGCTCCACAAGGCTAGCCATGTGGCGCGAACATGCCCATCTTCTCTTGACGCATAGAATGGAAAACTCCAAAAGTCCCATTAAACGTTGAATAAACTGATGAAACTCGGTTGAAAAAAACTACTTTATGATGTTTTTCTAATATGTATCAAATAAAAACAAAGCCGGAGATATTAGCGGTGTATACCGAACGCTTATCATAAGACAATATGGAGGTACTTCCCGCGCACTGGTAGACAAAGGAAATTCTGGTCACGTCATTCCAAGAGCTCTTGTTCGACCTCAGATCAAGCTAGACACCCCATTCCACCTTCCACTGCCTGTTGACATCTAGTGGAAGGCGTATGCAGTGCATGCATATCCATAAATATAAGGCAATTCAATAGGCAGGCCCTGGAACAGAGCATCGTTTTCAGATTTTTCACTTCCTGTCTGGAAGTTTGCTGCAAAATGAGTTCTGTTTTACTCACAGATATAATTCAAACAGTTTTAGAAACTTGAGAGTGTTTTCTATCCAATAGTAATAATAATATGCATATTGTACGATCTAGAATAGAGTACGAGGCAGTTTAATTTGGGCACGATTTTTTTCAAAGTGGAAACAGCGCCCCCATATTGACAATACAAATTGTATAAAATTAAAATGAGGGAAATGCAGGGCCCATCGAGTCTGCCTTGAGTTGAGGTGCTTGGCAGGTGTGGAGATTTTCCAGGTTCTTATGGTCAGTCCACACTAAGAATGGATGTTACTTCCCCCTCTAACCAGTGCCTCATCTCCTCCAACGCCATCTTCATTTATGTCCCTCTAATTGCCCTGAATACCTCTGTTGATCCTACAGCTATTGTATACAGTAATCATGAGCTTATAAACCAGAGTTACACTGTTGGCACTGAGGCAGTGTGCAATATTAGGAAGACCACTGTGTTTAACTCACCGTGAACTATCAGCTCCAATATTAATTACATGAGCAAGTCAACTTCTGATAAGCTTTCCAGTAAATAATTAAAACCAATCAAGCAACCCAGAAAAGTGCTAAAAATAGCCCATATTAACATATGCAGCCTGAGAAACAAGGTCCATGAAGTCAATAACTTGCAACAGATGACATTCATATTCTGACTGAAACTCACTTAGATAATACCTTTGATGATACAGTGGTAGCAATACATGGTTATAACATCTCCCGAAAAGACAGAAATGCCAACGGGGGAGGTGTTGCGGTCTGTATTCAGAACCGTGTTCCTGTAGAGCTTAGAGACGATCTAATGTTTAAATAGTGTTGAAGTAATATGGCTACAGGTTCATCTGCCTCACCTAAAGTCCATTCTTGTGGGAAGCTGCTATAGACCACCAAGTGCTAACAGTTAGTATCTGGATAATATGTGTGAAATGCTTGATAATGTATGTGATATCAACCGAGAAGTATATTTTCTGGGTGATTGGCTCACATCAAGCTGCCCACTTAAGAAAAAACTTCAAACTGTAACCAGCGCCTGCAACCTTGTTCAGGTTATCAGTCAACCTACCAGGTTAGTTACAAACAGCACAGGAATGAAATCATAGACATGAATTGATCACATCTTTACTAATGCTGCAAAAATTTGCTTTAAAGCAGTATCCAAATCCATCGGATGTAGTGATCACAATATAGTAGCCATACCAAATTTGGCAAAGGTACTGCAAATTAAGAAATCATGTGACTAAACTAAATAAAAATAAACTATACTATGAATCAAAAATAAATGATATAAAGAATGATAGTATAAAGCTTAAGAGCACTTTAAATGAAATTTTGGGAGAAAGGTAAACTCAAAAAAATAACAAATAAATTGTGTAAAACGGAGTTTAAATGTATTTGGCTAAGGTGTATATAAACTTCCGACTTCAACTGTATATAATATATTCTATACTATATTCTCTACTGTATCTTAGTCCGTTCCGCTCTGACATCGCTTGTCCATATGTACATAATCTTAATTAATTCCTACTTAGATTTGTTTTTATTGGGTATATGTTATGGCTATTGTTAGATATTACTTGTTAGATAGTACTGCACTGTTGGAGCTAGAAACGCAAGCATTTCGCTACACACGCAATAACATCTGCTAATCACATGTACGTGACCATTACAATTTGATTTGATTTGATGTAGGCTATGCGTCCTGTAGGATGAATCATGAAAGGAGCTTAGCTAGGTTTCATTCAGTTCATTCAGTTGAATTCAGTTCATTCAGTTGAATTCAGTTCATTCAGTTGAATGAATTCAGTTCATTCAGTTGAATGAATTCAGTTCATTCAGTTGAATTCAGTTCATTCAGTTGAATTCAGTTCATTCAGTTGAATTCAGTTCATTCAGTTGAATTCAGTTCATTCAGTTGAATTCAGTTCATTCAGTTGAATTCAGTTCATTCAGTTGAATTAATTCAGTTGAATTCAGTTCATTCGTTCATTTAAAATGAGAGGAAATGCAAAACCTGCACCTGTCGTCATTCTTCTCACTGCTGACCCTGCAAGACACCGTTGTTTCTATCTGATTGAAGAGATGAAGGCAAGACAGGTGTCACGACTCCTACCGAAGGTGGCCTCCCCTTCCTGTTCGGGTGGCGCTCGGCGGTCGTCGTCACCGGCCTACTAGTTGCCACTGATTCCTTTTTCCCTTTTCTGTTTATTGGTTTCACCTGTTTGTGTTTTAGGCTGATTAGTCAGGCTTTATTTACCAGCAGGCCCGCCTACTGGTTGTGCGGGATAGTTTGGTGTACGTGTGTACACGTCTGTGTGTTACGGGTTTCCCATTTTTATGGGTTTTGCTGGACTGTTTAAGTTCCCCGTGTTTGGGGCATTTGTTTTGGTGTGCGCCCTTTGGTTCGTGGGGTTGGCTTATGTTCATAGTTTTTTAGTGCATTAAAAACTAAGCTGAACTCTCTGCTTCCTGCGCTTGACTTCTCACCCACTACACCCCGGTCGTTACAACAGGCTTATTTTAGGAAACTTTCTGAATGGACATGGAGAATTTGGTGAACTCATACACGCACACCAACACACCTAAAATGACTCAGAAATCAAAGCCACCTGCACCGCATCTCCCTCAGACACATAAGCAAATCACATTTGTCCTTCCCTAAAAACATATTAAAAACCTTTCCTTAGCTTCAAATCCTTTCTGTAGGATATAAATATAATAGTCTGTATTATTGGATAATGCTACATCAATGTAGCCTATCAGGGAAATACACTGAGTTGACCAAACATGAAATAATAATAAGTTAATATTGAATTTGACCCTTTTGCCCTAAGAACAGCCAGAGGTCATCGGGGCATGGACTCTGACTGCACAAAACATTAAGGACACATCCTCTTTCAATGACATAGACCGACTAGGTGACATAGACCGACTAGGTGACATAGACCGACTAGGTGACAAAGAACGACTAGGTGACATAGACCGACTAGGTGACAAAGAACGACTAGGTGACAAAGAACGACTAGGTGACATAGACCGACTAGGTGACAAAGACTGACTAGGTGACATAGACCGACTAGGTGACATAGACTGACTAGGTGACAAAGAACGACTAGGTGACATAGACCGACTAGGTGACAAAGACCGACTAGGTGACAAAGAACGACTAGGTGACATAGACCGACTAGGTGACATAGACCGACTAGGTGACAAAGAACGACTATGTGACATAGACCGACTAGGTGACAAAGAACGACTAGGTGACAAAGACTGACTAGGTGACATAGACCGACTAGGTGACATAGACCGACTAGGTGACAAAGAACGACTAGGTGACATAGACCAACTAGGTGACATAGACCGACTAGGTGACAAAGAACGACTAGGTTATAGACTGACTAGGTGACATAGACCGACTAGGTGACAAAGAACGACTAGGTTACAGACTGACTAGGTGACATATACCGACTAGGTGACATAGACCGACTAGGTGACAAAGAACGACTAGGTGACATAGACTGACTAGGTGACATAGACCGACTAGGTGACAAAGAACGACTAGGTGACATAGACTGACTAGCTGACATAGACTGACTAGGTGATATAGACCGACTAGGTGAAAAGCTATGATCCCTTATTGATGTCGCTTGTTAAATCCACTTTAAATCAGTGTAGATGAAGAGGAGGAGACCGGTTAAGACAAAATATTTAGGTGCCTTTGAACGGTGGAATGGTGGTAGGCGCCAAGCGCACCGGTTTGAATGTGTCAAGAACTGCAATACAGCTGGGTTTTTCACACTCAATAGTTTCCCGTGTGTATCAAGAATGGTCCACCACCCAAAAGACATTCAACCAACTTGACATAACTGTGGGAAGCATTGGAGTCAACATGGTCCAGAATCCCTGTGGAATGCTTTCGACAGCTGGTAGAGTCCATTCCCCGACCCATTGAGGCTGTTCTGAGGGCAAAAGGGGGCCAACTCAATATTAGGAAGGTGTTACTCATGTTTTTTGCACTCAGTGTACATAAGGTTAGGTCTGTAGGTGCAGAATGTGTTCACACATTCAAACAGGAGTGTTAGGAGTGGAAGCAGAGAAGAATCGTCCTTGACTTCAAGGACTTCTGTGGGGCGGCTGAGTTACAGCACTGTCAGCATTTATACTTTAACTAACCTCCCTTGCCACGCTGTGTGTGTGTGTGTGTGTGTGTGTGTGTGTGTGCGCGCGCCTGCGTAAGTGTGCGTGTGCGTGTGTGTGTGTGTGTGTGTGTGTGTGTGTGTGTGTGTGTGTGTGTGTGTGTGTGTGTGTGTGTGTGTGTGTGTGTGTGTGTGTGTGTGTGTGTGTGTGTGTGTGTGTGTGTGTGTGTGTGTGTGTGTGTGTGTGTAAAGACACTGCAGGGAATAACTCTGTCTGAACTTTAGGGCACTTAGCTGGGCTGTTGTTGAGTAGAGGACACATCAAACTCCCACTCCAGAACTTTATGCATCACGTCTGTAATGTGCAGGAAATGCAAATTTTAAAAACTTTAAAAGGATTCTAAAGTTCCCAAATTCCACTTTAACATTTCAGACTTCATTTTCCCTAATTTTTTTTATTTTATCAAACTCTATAAAAATGTCCATTAATTATATTTTACATAATAATTCATATTTCCGTTTGCTGCAGGATTTTTTTTCCTACTGTGAGAAGCATGGTCAGATCAAGATAGTGAATCTGTAGGCGACACCAAACAAAGCAAGACATGTATTGGTCCGGGGCAACAATACTACAAACAAAGCAAGACATGTATTGGTCCGGGGCAACAACACTACAAACAAAGCAAGACATGTATTGGTCCGGGGCAACAACACTACAAAACAAAGCAAGACATGTATTGGTCCGGGGCAACAATACTACAAACAAAGCAAGACATGTATTGGTCCGGGGCAACAACACTACAAACAAAGCAAGACATGTATTGGTCCGGGGCAACAACACTACAAACAAAGCAAGACATGTATTGGTCCGGGGCAACAATACTACAAACAAAGCAAGACATGTATTGGTCCGAGGCAACAACACTACAAACAAAGCAAGACATGTATTGGTCCGGGGCAACAATACTACAAACAAAGCAAGACATGTATTGGTCCGGGGCAACAATACTACAAACAAAGCAAGACATGTATTGGTCCGGGGCAACAATACTACAAACAAAGCAAGACATGTATTGGTCCGGGGCAACAATACTACAAACAAAGCAAGACATGTATTGGTCCGAGGCAACAACACTACAAAACAAAGCAAGACATGTATTGGTCCGGGGCAACAATACTACAAACAAAGCAAGACATGTATTGGTCCGGGGCAACAACACTACAAACAAAGCAAGACATGTATTGGTCCGGGGCAACAACACTACAAACAAAGCAAGACATGTATTGGTCCGGGGCAACAACACTACAAAAACAAAGCAAGACATGTATTGGTCCGGGGCAACAATACTACAAACAAAGCAAGACATGTATTGGTCCGGGGCAACAATACTACAAACAAAGCAAGACATGTATTGGTCCGGGGCAACAACACTACAAAAACAAAGCAAGACATGTATTGGTCCGGGGCAACAATACTACAAACAAAGCAAGACATGTATTGGTCCGGGGCAACAACACTACAAACAAAGCAAGACATGTATTGGTCCGGGGCAACAATACTACAAACAAAGCAAGACATGTATTGGTCCGGGGCAACAATACTACAAACAAAGCAAGACATGTATTGGTCCGGGGCAACAATACTACAAACAAAGCAAGACATGTATTGGTCCGGGGCAACAATACTACAAACAAAGCAAGACATGTATTGGTCCGGGGCAACAATACTACAAACAAAGCAAGACATGTATTGGTCCGGGGCAACAACACTACAAACAAAGCAAGACATGTATTGGTCCGGGGCAACAATACTACCAGTCTATGGAAGTAACACATCACTCTATGATGCTAATGTATCTACTTGTTACCTTATAATCTCCCTCCTCCTTCTCTGCAACTGCCAGACACAGTTAAAGCCATACAGGTCAATGCCGACTCTGTGTAACTGTCTGTAACAGGATGTTGACGTTGGAAACACAAAAGTAGACCGTATCTGTTCAGGCCTGGTGCTGGAAACATCCATTCAGCCTGAGACGGCCTGTGTTTGAATTGGCACACTATTCCCTAAGTAGAGTTTAGAGCCACAGTCAAAAGTAAGTAGTGCATTATATAGGGAACTGAGTGCCATTTGGGACACAGACTCAAAACATAATGTAGGATTTATAATTAGTGTGGATGACATCATATCCTAGTGCATCAACTGTGTGTGTGTGTGTCTCTCTGTGTGTGTGTGTGTGTGTGTGTGTGTGTGTGTGTGTGTGTGTGTGTGTGTGTGTGTGTGTGTGTGTGTGTGTGTGTGTGTGTGTGTGTGTGTGTGTGTGTGTGTGTGTGTGTGTAGTGTGTGTTAGTGTGTGTTAGTGTGTGTTAGTGTTGAGCGATTAACCGGGCTTTTTTTCTTTATTTTCTGGACATTAAACAACTAATTGACCTTCAGTACCAGTCAGAAGTTTGGACACACCTACTCATTCAAGGATTTTTCTTTATTTTTTACTATTTTCTACATTGTAGAATAATAGGGAAGACATTAAAACTATGAAATAACACAAATAGAATCATGTAGTAAGCAAAAATGTTTAAACAAATCAAAATATATTTTCTATTTTAGATTCTTCAAAGTAGCCATCCTTTGCCTTGATGACAGCGTTGCACACTCTTAACATTCTCTCAACCAGCTTCAGCTGGAATTCTTTTCCAACAGTCTTGAAGGAGTTCACACATATGCTGAGCACTTGTTGGCTGATTTTCCTTCATTCTGCGGTCCAAGTGTGCTCCCGAGTGGCGCAGCAGTCTAAGGCACTGCATCTCAGTGCAAGAGGCGTCACCACAGTCTCTGGTTCGAATCCAGGCTGTATCACATCCAGCCATGCTTGGGAGTCCCATAGGGCGGTGCACAATTGGCCCAGCATCATCCGGGTTTGGCCAGGGTAGGCCGTCATTGTAAATAAGAATATGTTCTTAACTGACTTACCTAGTTAAATAAAGGTTAAATAAATAAGATAAACATCTCGATTGTGTTGGCCAGGTCATCTGATGCAGCACTCCATCACTCTCGTTCGAATAGCCCCTGAGGTGTGTAGGGTCATTGTCCTGTTGAAAAACAAATGATAGTCCCACTAAGCCCAAACCTGATGGAATGGAGTAGCCATGCTGGTTAAACGTGCCTTGAATTCTAAATAAATTACAGACAGTGTCACCAGCAATGCACCCCATCATCACACCTCCTCCTCCATGCTTCACGGTGGGAACCACACATGTAGAGATCATCTGTTCACCTATTTCTAAAACTAAAAGCATTGTATTTGGGACAAAACATTCACTAAACCCTAAATCTTGTAATAAATAGTGTGTAAATTGAGCAAGTTGAGGTGACTAAACTGCTTGGTGTAACCCTGGATTGTAAACTGGTCAAAACATATTGATACAACAGTAGCTAAGATGGAGAGAAGTCTGTCTATAATAAAGCACTGCTCTGCCTTCTTAACAACACTATCAACAAGGCAGGTCCTACAAGCCCTGGTTTTGTCGCACCTGGACTACTGTTCAGTTGTTAGGTCAGGTGCCACAAAACAGGACTTTGCAATTGGTTCAGAACAGGGCAGCACGGCCGCCTCTTGGATGTATACAGAGAGCTAATATTAATAATATGCATGTCAATCTCTCCTGGCTCAAAATGGAGGAGAGATCGACTTCATCACTGCTTGTATTTATGAGAGGTATTGACATGTTGAATGCACCGAGCTGTCTGTCTAAACTACTGGCACACAGCTCGGACACCCATGCATACCCCACAAGACATGCCAACAGAGGTCTCTTCACAATCCCCAAGTCCAGAACAGACTAGGGGAGGCGCACAGTACTACATAGAGCCATGACTACATGGAACTCTATTCCACATCAGGTAACTGATGCAGCAGTAGAATTAGATTAAAATACACCTTATGGAACAGCGGGGACTGTGAAGCAACACAAACACAGACACACAGACACACAGACACACACACACACACACACACACACACACACGATAACATACGGACTATACACACACATGGATTTAGTACTGTAGATGTGTGGTAGTGGTGGAGAAGGGGCCTGAGGGCACACAGTGTGTTGTGAAATCTGTGAATGTATTGTAATGTTTTAAAAATTGTATAAACTGCCTTAATTTTGCTGGACCCCAGAAAGAGTAGCTGCTGCCTTGGCAAATACAAATACCCTTGAATGAGTAGGTGTGTCCAGCTCTCAAATTTGGATTTCCACCGGTCTAATTTCTATTGATCGTGTTTCTTGGCCCAAGCAAGTCTCTTCTTCTTATTGGTGTCCTTTAGTAGTGGTTTCTTTACAGCATTTCGACCATGAAGGCCTGATTCACACAGTCTCCTCTGAACAGTTGATGTTGAGATGTGTCTGTTACTTGAACTCTGTGAAGCATTTATTTGGGCTGTAATTTCTGAGGCTGGTAACTCTAATGAACTTATCCTCTGCAGCAGAGGTAACTCTGGGTCTTCCTTTCCTGTGGCGGTCCTCATGAGAGCCAGTTTCATCATAGTGCTTCATGGTTTTTGCGACTACACTTGAAGAAACTTTCAAAGTTCTTGAAATTTTCCAGGTTGACTGACCTTCATGTCTTAAAGTAATAAGGGACTGTCATTTCTCTTTGCTACTTTGAGCTGTTAGTGTCATAATATTACCAAATAGGGCTATCTTCTGTATACCACCCCTACCTTGTCAAAACACAATTTATTGGCTCAAAGAAGGAAAGAAATTCCACAAAGTAACTTTTAACAAGGCACACCTGTTAATTGAAATGCATTCCAGGTGATTCCCTCATGAAGCTGGTTGAGAAAATGCCAAGAGTGTGCAAAGCTGTCATCAAGGCAATGGGTGGCTACTTTGAAGAATCTCAAATATAAAGTATATTTTGATTTGTTTAACACTTTTTTGGTTACTACGTGATTCCATATGTGTTATTTCGTAGTTTTGATGTCTTCACTATTATTTGACAATGTAGAAAATAGTGAAAATAAAGAAAAACCCTTGAATGATTTGGTGTGTCCAAACTTTTGACCGGTAGTGTACGTCAGTTCAATGACTTGAATTCCATTTAGTGTGTTTTTTCTTCTTCGTTTCTCTAGAGAGAAATCACGTCAAGTACTATGTGGGACGCTGGGGTGAAGGGAGTTGTAGTTTTCACTACCTACTATAATTCAACCTACTATAGTTCCGGCACAAAAACGTGGTATTTAACTACAATGACCATAATCCATTTCACCTGTTTTTTTCCATCTCAGACCCCGCCCACATGTGAGCTCCAGCAGCTAAGCACGATTCAATGTATTTAACTTTTTCTTTCTTTTATAAAATTGGCATCTGATGTTTCAAGCGTTCATGTCCATCTGCATGAATTAGATTATTTCAGTTACTATCCTAATGATTAGAGAAAAAATATATTTTTACGAACAATTAAGTATTTTTCTCTTTGTGAGTGTGACTCCAGTCCAGACAGTCTGAGCTGCCTGTTCCTTATTAAATACAGTCTGAGCTGCCTGTTCCTCATTAACGATAGTCTGAGCTGCCTGTTCCTCATTAAATACAGTCTGAGCTGCCTGTTCCTTATTAAATACAGTCTGAGCTGCCTGTTCCTCATTAAATACAGCCTGAGCTGCCTGTTCCTCATTAAATACAGTCTGAGCTGCCTGTTGCTAATTAAATACAGTCTGAGCTGCCTGTTCCTAATTAAATACAGTCTGTGCTGCCTGTTCCTTATTAAATACAGTCTGAGCTGCCTGTTCCTCATTAAATACAGCCTGAGCTGCCTGTTCCTCATTAAATACAGTCTGAGCTGCCTGTTGCTAATTAAATACAGTCTGAGCTGCCTGTTCCCCATTAAATACAATCTGAGCTGCCTGTTCCTCATTAAATACAGCCTGAGCTGCCTGTTGCTTATAAAATACAATCTGTGTAATGACCCTCACCATTCTCTGTCCTAGGCTATGTCCCAAATGGCACCCTATTCCCTGTGTAGTGCACTACTTTTGACCAGGCCTAGAGTCATAGAGATCTTGCCATAGGGATCTGGTCTAAAGTAGTTGGGGATACATTGGGGATAAGGGTGGGATATTATACTAATTCAATTTACATTACCCTCCTAGAGATGTCCACCTGTGTCTTTCACGTCTCTGCTCTCCATAACACACACTGAGGGAAATGATTAGTCTCCAGTGGAATAGGGCATTGATGAATCCACACTAAATATTATACCTCTGGGTGGGTCTCTCTCCTTATTCAACTGTCTCTGTCTCTGTCTCTAACCCTTAATGAATCCACACTAAATATTATACCTCTGGGTGGGTCTCTCTCCTTATTCAACTGTCTCTGTCTCTGTCTCTAACCCTTAATGAATCCACACTAAATAGTATACCTCTGGGTGGGTCTCTCTCCTTATTCAACTGTCTCTGTCTCTGTCTCTAACCCTTAATGAATCCACACTAAATATTATACCTCTGGGTGGGTCTCTCTCCTTATTCAACTGTCTCTGTCTCTGTCATTAGATTCAGGAGACAACTGAATAAATCCAGAAGGAATTAATTGAATTTAGGAGGCAGAAGGCAGTCTCTGGCACAATCCACTAGAATAGACAGAACACACACACCCAATTACACACACACACACACACACAGACAGACGGCCAGACAGACAGACACACCCTCCCCCCCAATCAAGTCATGCCTAGAGGAAAGTCTGGCACCCCTCCCCCATCCCAAAGTGCTGTCTGTGCCCATCACACACACACACACACACACACACACACACACACACACACACACACACACACACACACACACACACACACACACACACACACACACACACACACACACACACACACACACACACACACACACAGAAATGGGGTCCCCAGTGAATTGTGCGTGGCCTCCTTGGTCTTCGATACAGTGTTGCCATGGTAGCCACGTTTTCTCCACATGGCAAATCAGAGAGAGGAGAGAGAATCCACTCCTATTGATGTAGGGTTAGGGAATCAGAGAGAGGATCCACTCCTATTGATGTAGGGTTAGGGAATCAGAGAGAGGATCCACTCCTATTGATGTAGGGTTAGGGAATCAGAGAGGGGAGAGAGGATCTACTCCTATTGATGTAGGGTTAGGGAATCAGAGAGAAGATCCACTCCTATTGATGTAGGGTTAGGGAATCAGAGAGGGGAGAGAGGCTCCACTCCTATTGATGTAGGGTTAGGGAATCAGAGAGAGGATCTACTCCTATTGATGTAAGGTTAGGGAATCAGAGAGGGGATCCACTCCTATTGATGTAGGGTTAGGGAATATGAGAGGATCTACTCCTATTGATGTAGGGTTAGGGAATCAGAGAGAAGATCCACTCCTATTGATGTAGGGTTAGGGAATCAGAGAGAAGTCCCACTCCTATTGATGTAGGGTTAGGGAATCAGAGAGGGAATCTACTCCTATTGATGTAGGGTTAGGGAATCAGAGAGGGGAGAGAGGATCTACTCCTATTGATGTAGGGTTAGGGAATCAGAGAGGGGAGAGAGGATCTACTCCTATTGATGTAGGGTTAGGGAATCAGAGAGAGAATCTACTCCTATTGATGTAGGGTTAGGGAATCAGAGAGAGGATCTACTCCTATTGATGTAGGGTTAGGGAATCAGAGAGGGAATCTACTCCTATTGATGTAGGGTTAGGGAATCAGAGAGAGGATCCACTCCTATTGATGTAGGGTTAGGGAATCAGAGAGGGGAGAGAGAATCCACTCCTATTGATGTAGGGTTAGGGAATCAGAGAGGGGAGAGAGAATCCACTCCTATTGATGTAGGGTTAGGGAATCAGAGAGGGGAGAGAGGATCCACTCCTATTGATGTAGGGTTAGGGAATCAGAGAGGGGAGAGAGAATCCACTCCTATTGATGTAGGGTTAGGGAATCAGAGAGGGGAGAGAGGATCCACTCCTATTGATGTAGGGTTATGGAATCAGAGAGGGGAGAGAGAATCCACTCCTATTGATGTAGGGTTAGGGAATCAGAGAGGGGAGAGAGAATCCACTCCTATTGATGTGTAGGGTTAGGGAATCAGAGAGGGGAGAGAGGATCCACTCCTATTGATGTGTAGGGTTAGGGAATCAGAGAGAGGATCCACTCCTATTGATTTAAGGTGTAATACTGGATTCAGCTTAACACACAAAGACACCTCCTGTTCTCCTCTAAGAGCAGGAAATAATTTGTCTACCCTGTTGTTCTTCATTTAATACTTCTAGGTTGGACTGTGATGACGGCTTGGTCCCAGAGCTCAGTCGTAAATGGTTCTGGATCACCAACGAAAAAGTGTCAAACAAAGGACGTTTGGATGTGGCTTCAAACCCAATCAGCGCAATCTAAATATCATCGACAGAAAAAAATAAAATAGTTTAGTAGGTCGAAAATGTGGGAAACATTAATTTTGCTTCACCATGCTGTAGGTCATGTAACTGTTTTTTTACATGCAATATATTTTGTAGACTTCACAGGACAAATGTTGTCTCTATGGTGTTGCAATGAAACAAAGATGTGGTGTAATTTATTCTGCCACCGTGTCTTCTTAGTGTCTCGTCCTTTAGGCCTGTATATCACGATGTCAAGGCATATGAACTAACAGGTTATAGAACAAACAACGCAATTACCACAGCACATAGGTTGTACTAAAGTGTTTTCCCCCTGACGTAGCTTCCCCGGTGATTGTACCCAAACACTGTTACTGCTTGGCTTCCCCGGTGATTGTACCCAAACACTGTTACTGCTTGGCTTCCCCGGTGATTGTACCCAAACACTGTTACTGCTTGGCTTCCCCGGTGATTGTACCCAAACACTGTTACTGCTTGGCTTCCCCAGTGATTGTACCCAAACACTGTTACTGCTTGGCTTCCCCGGTGATTGTACCCAAACACTGTTACTGCTTGGCTTCCCCGGTGATTGTACCTAAACACTGTTACTGCCATCAAATCAACACAAAGAGATTCAGTTCCAGCTGATTTTATTTCCTTCTTGAAAAAACAAACGAACAAACAAACAAATAAACATTTTCTGTACAGAGGTCTGAGGCAGTCGTTGACCCGATTGGCTGGCGTTGAGTTCTATATTCAAATGAGTTATGGTATGATTGGAGGAAACATGATCATACACACAGCATATTGCACAAATGAAGAAAGAAAAATAAAGAAAAATAAAATGGTATAAAGAGAGACATTCCTGGACCAATCATCTTTAACATCAGAATGTCGAAAGATGGCAATTTTAGTGCCTGTCGTTGACCATTATACATAAATCATAGACACAATCTTATCTGCCTTATAATACAGTCAATAAACATAAATATCTTCAATTGATATTATTATTATTTTTAAATCTTAAACACAACAGCTATACATATACCTGAATCTGAAATACAAATGCTAATTTGCCATGCCATAATATAGGAAAACAATTTGCTAGTAAGTAAGCCAACAGGTAGAAAAAAAACCTTACTAAATATTCTTATTATGCAATTGCACAATGATAGACAATCAAAGCACTCCCTCCATCTCCCCCACCTCCCTCCACCTCCCTCCATCTCCCTACACCTCCCTCCATCCCCCTCCATCTCCCTCCATCTCCCTCCATCTCCCTACACATCCCTCCACCTCCCTCCCTCCATCTCCCTCCACCTCCCTCCATCTCCCTCCACCTCCCTCCACCTCCTTCCATCTCCCGCCATCTCCCTCCATCTCCCTCTGACTCAAATAGGCATTTAGAATGAGTGAGTATCACATTCCATCCAGTGGTTTGAAATCAAACATATCACCATAAAAGCATACAGATGTTTTCACTCAATCCAACAGCATCTCTCTCTCTCTCTCTCTCTAACAGTTCTGATATAGCCTGGGTACCAGTCTGTTTGTGCCATCATGCCACTTCTTTTGCAAGGTCTTAACATGACAGCGCAAACAGATTGGGTCCAGGTTATCCAACCCCACTGTAGAAACGCAGTGACTGGGTGCAGATGATGCTCCAGTGTAGTAGTGAGTGAGTTTGTTTTCCTCGGCTGGTGAAATATAGACACTGTGCCTTTAAGAAGCATGTGGCGTGATACTATCAAAGCGTAAACATAGTATAGGGAGCAGATTGTGTGACAACGGACCCTCTGGCTTCGAAGACAGAAACCAACCAAAAATCCACCGGCATCACTCCTTAGATCTCCTACAAAAATACACGTATAGAAAATGACACACTGAGTTCTCCTTTAAAAAGTCAGAGATATTAACATTCAAATAAGATACACGTCTAGCCCTCCCGCAGAGGGATACAGACAGGTGCATGGCTTACACATAAACGAGACCTATTATACGATAACAATACTTCAAAGTATAAAAAACACCAAAAAAACATGTTCGGCTGGTATAAATACATCGATATAAAAAAACTTAATCTGATATAGAATAACTACAAAGTCAGAAGCACTAGGAGTTGCGCAGTAAAGGAAATGGTCCTGAAATGTGCATTGAGAGCGTAAAAGTTTTCAGACAAAAGATTCTGAGTTTAAAGTTGTTATTAATTAAAAGTCCTGCCGTTGAGAGGAAAGCTGGTGATTGTGAACTGTGTTCTGTGGTTACACACACACACACACACACACACGCACGCACGCACGCACGCACACACACACTCAGTGCTGTAATCACATTGTCATAAACATTATTATTCAGGTTCATCAATACTCCACAGGGAGCGCGTGTTTGCTGTTATTTATTATTCTAAGCTTCAGAAAAGAAAAACAAACCCTGAATATTAACTCCATAAACATCATCAACACAGGCGGGAAAATAACCCGACTGGGTCACTTATAAAACGTTCAACCCCCCTTTGCAACGTCAAGCTCTCCGATAATGTACTTTATTCATACAGTCATCATCACCATCAGCCAGAAAAAAACGTCCTTCTGCGACCCGGTTGAACGCTTCCGTTCAGTAAGTCCGTCTGTGTGTCACTCCTAAACAGAGGCGGGATCAGAGGGAGTGAGAAAGGATTTATCCCGTCTACCAAAATGCAAGCTAAGCACTTTATTTCCGTCTGGTCTGCGCACTAAGGCAGCAATGCGCCCAGTGCCTGTCCCAATTGGTGTCTTTGATCCCTGTCAATACGCACAAGATGAAACATATGCTGTTCTTATGCACAACACCTGAATTACCTAAACACATGTCCGTCAAATTAGGCTATTCTTTTCCGGAACGCAGGAGAATTGTTTTGGTGCACGTTTCACTCCCCAATAATCTGAATGTCTGAAGATTCTCACGGGGTTTAAAGAAGCAAAGGGGTTCTCTTTTCCTTATTTTCTCTGTGCGTTTTCTTTTCTCTCCTTCTCTCTGCCGCTCAGTAGGTGAAGACCAGGTTGGAGATGGTGGACTCCAGCCAGTCTCCCGAGATCATCTCGCTGACCTCTGGGGTGCAGTAGTCGGGGAAGTCAAAGTGAGATCCCGCCCCGCACTCCCCGAAGCTCCAGTCCAGATCCCTGTCCAGCTCCGACACACACGGCCCCATGCTGCCCAGAGACGTGCTCTTAAACCCAGGGCTCGGCTGTAGCTCGAACCGCTCATCCTCCTGCTCTTCATCCGAGGAAGAAGAAAGGGAGGAGGAAGAGGAGTGAGAGGCGGACGGGGTTGGAGAGGACGCACGTGTATACCTGAGGCGGGCCTTTGATGATGAGGATGATGAAGGGTTAGTGGAGCGAACTTTGCTAGTCCCCGTCACCTGGTCATCGTACAGGCTCATCGGGTCACTGGACTCAGCCGAGCTGCTCAGGGCAGGACTCCCAGGGACTCCCACAGAGGGTGGCTCACTGTCCAAGCTCCCTCCCCCGCCAAACATGTAGCCGCGCCTGGCTGGCTTGTCTGGTATCTGTCTGGCGCTAGTCACTGACCTGGATTTGTAGAGTGTGTGGTGATCCGCAGAAGACGCACACTCCGGCCCCTGGGTAGGCAGCTTGGCGCTCCCCTGTCCCTGCTTGTGCGCTCTGCTGTTCCTCATAGACCCAGAGCTTCTTTTCAAGGAGGATTTTGACCCCCCGCTCCTATCCGCTCCTTTCTCTCCTCTCTCTCCCCGCTCTGTCTTGGTACTGGGTGTCTTAACCTTCTTCCTTGGACGGTACTTGTAGTCAGGGTAGTCGGCCATGTGCTTGAGCCTCAGACGCTCTGCTTCCCGGATGAAGGGGATCTTGTCTGTGTCTTTGAGTAGTTTCCAGCGCTTGCCCAGCCTCTTGGAGATCTCGGCGTTGTGCATGTCCGGGCTCTGCTCCATGATCTTTCTCCTCTCGATCTGAGACCACACCATAAACGCGTTCATCGGTCTCTTGATGTGTCCCGTGGGGGTTTTACACCAGGCGACGTTGCCTCGGTCCCCTCCGTTGGAGGATAGCGGAGACCCGGGAGTCGGGGACGCGTCCATGTCCAAGTCCATATCCCCGGTATCGGTGGAGTCACCGCCGGGAGAGAAGGGATCCGTGCTCTCTGCGTGGCTGATGTGCTGTACCATCGTTTCTCTTTCTTTCCTTCTCTGTCTCTCGGTTAGACAGGAAACCTAATTTAAAAAAAAAAGTGCTATTCAGAATTATGTTGTTATGGTGTGAAGTGCGTAAAAGTTGCCAATGTTATATCATCAGAGTTTTGTTTCAGTCACTCAAGAAATGTATGTTTATGTAACCACACAGACTGAATGTGTAAAAGTTATTGCAAGTCTCCTCTCTCTTTCTTTGCAGTACTCTGTCTGATGAGTCCGTTTTGGAGACACCGGAAACTTAGTCTCCGGTGCGCGTATATCTTCCAAAAAAGACGCACGAAATAACAAGTTCAAACTTCAACGTTCAACTTCCAGTGCGACTGAAAACTCGCCCTGTGGTACCTCGAGCACGTCGCTGCTGAAAACAACTCTGTAACTTTCCTATGAGATGTTTAATATCGCTGTCTGCGCAGCTCGCCTGAGCAGTAAGAGAACCATGTGGAAGAATGGAAGTGTCGCACTTTTTCATAGTCCCCTTTTTCCTTATCGGTCTGCCAGTATACTGTAAACATAACGTTCAACGCCACACACTTTTATATCCCCTCCCGAGAAATAAAAGCCATTCTAAACAGCCAATCACGGGCTGTCTCTATCCTGTTTTTGGCCAAAACCACTCCCCGCCGGCGTCCATTGGTTGAATAAACCGTGTAATAATAATCGGAGTGTGCAATGAGCGTTCGTGTATCTGACCTCATTTCTGTCTGACTGTCTGAACCGCTGGTCTGAAGCGAACTGAGAGGCACAAGTTATTTGCAGTCCTTTCTCTGCCGCCTTTCTCAATAATAAGACCCATGCTTTATACATACACATGCATTAGTTGAATGTAATGCGGATTCTGGATTTAGGTCGTGTAATATGAATCATATAAACAAGAAGAGAAAGTAAAACAATTTCAGTCAATATAATTAAATGACGTACTATTAAACCAAAGCCAGTCTTAACAGTGATCGAACATTATTAGATAATAGACATTTAAAAAATTTACAGATATTTCTTTAAGTAACCTATTATTAAATAAATCCCATAAAAGTACCCATTAGATAAATCATAAGCGAAATATCCATATTGATTGTTGATCTAACAGCTTGGTTATTGTTTGTGAGCACATGGTCCCTATAGCATGCAGTACCATCCGCGCATAGCGCCGTTGTTATTGCTCTGTCTCGCTCATCTCTGCGTTCTTGCTGGTTCGGCGGCAGACAGCGGATTCTGCCCACGGGTATAGCCCCCCAGAGTGTCTCTGTCCTGCGCAACCGAAGGCCCTGACACCCCGGCGAGGTGGCAGTCCTTGTTTTTACATCGGTTGTGCGTTCCACAGAGTGATGCAGCATCGCTAGATGTCAGCGTAGAGCCAGAGAGAAAATGATTCATGTTTTCCTCATAAGTGTGATACATTTGTGTGTGTGTTTTTGTATTTTGTGTGTGTGCGCACGGCAAGCTCCTACATAAATCACACATTTTAATATGAATTCCTTGTCACCCTGTCATCGTCCGGATGCGTTTACTAGTTTGTTTATCTCTCATCAAGGATATTTACACCCATCTCCTTTTTTTTTTAGACAGATTAAGCCATACCGATTTTATTTAGATATTATATTTATTTAAAATACACAATCGTAGTGTGTGAGAGTTGAAGCCAATTCCTTATGTGGTTAGTCAGCAGGATAACTGAAGCGGTGTGTCATCGTTCCGTTTCTTGTTAACTCCAAAGCTGCTCTGGCGGTTCTGGCACACGCCTCTCCAGATACATGAACTGGACGCGCTGAGATATACCTGTGTTTGCGCGGGCTTCTACTCTGATATCGTTGCTGTATTGATTCATTGATCACGTAGTGATTGTACACGCATATAACCCACCATTCACAGCAATAAGACACTATTAATACACGAGTCTATTTTCTGCATTTTCTGGAAACAGCAAATGACACAGAGATAGATTTTCACTTCCTGCTTATAAGAACACAAAACATACTGCGCACCTGTTGTCAGTTTAATAAGAGCGGGTAACTGATGGGTGTTTACCGAACAGTCAAACACACCCTATTCTAACGAAGTGGTTAACACACACGCTCGCGCACGCGCACACGCACTCGGCAAGCACGAACGCACACACACGATACACCAGCCTAGCTGTTTAACTACGACAGTCAATAGTGTAACACCAATACCTGCCAGGTTATTCACCAAGCTTTACCTGGTAAAATGACCGCCTGGCTTCTGAAACCTGTTTGACAAAATAATATTGACTGGTTCCCAAATAGCATCCTATTCCCTTTATAGTGCACTACTTTTGACTGGGGCCCACAAGTTAGTGCACTGTGTAAGGACTAGCGTGGTATTTGGGACTGACACCCTGCTATACACTGGATTTAGATAGCTGTTATTCACCGTGAGTAGCCGACACAGCCAATCGGTGAACAACAGTCACTTCTATGCAGGGCTGCTTTACTGCACGATTCCCATTGGACAGTTAGATAGACAGAGTTACTCATTAAATAGGTTTCCCGTCCCTCTTAACTGCCCAAGATTGACGCGGCCAATTTGAACCTAAGGTCGAACACAATGGGGCTTTTGAGTGTGTGCCTGCGTCTGTGTGTGTGTGTGTGTGTGTGTGTGTGTGTGTGTGTGTGTGTGTGTGTGTGTGTGTGTGTGTGTGTGTATGTCTCTGTGTGTGTGTGTGTGTGTGTGTGTGTGTATGTGTGTGTGTATGTGTATGTGTATGTGCATGTGTATGTGTATGTGTATGTATGTGTGTGTGTGTGTGTGTGTGTGTGTGTGTGTGTGTGTGTGTGTGTGTGTGTGTGTGTGTGTGTGTGTGTGTGTGTGTGTGTGTGTGTGTGTGTGTGTCTCTGTGTGTGTGTGTGTGTGTGTGTGTCTGTGTGTCTCTGTGTGTGTGTGTGTGTGTGTGTGTGTTATACTGTTTAACTGAGTGAAGGGGGGATCATGATGGTTCAGACTTTGAAATACTGGAAAAACACCAATTCAGTTTTAACAGGTTCATTCAAACACGTTCTGCCTTTTCTGTGTGCTCTGAGTCAGAGACAGACTGCATGTTCTGTGTGCTCTGAGTCAGAGACAGACTGCATGTTCTGGCTGATGTATAAAGGTGGAAGACAGCGCAGTTCTCCACGCTCTGGTACTGTTACCACATTTTTAAATAAAGGATCCTTCCTTCCTTCAGAAATAAACAAAAATAGGACGGAGAAGAAAGGAGGCAGAGGGAGATCAGAGAGAGGAAGGAGACAGACGGAGATCAGAGAGGAAGGAGACAGAGGGAGATCAGAGAGGAGGGAGACAGAGGGAGATCAGAGAGAGTAAGGAGACACAGGGAGATCAGAGAGAGGAAGGAGACAGAGGGAGATCAGAGAGAGGAAGGAGACAGAGGGAGATCAGAGAGAGGAAGGAGACAGAAGGGAGATCAGAGAGAGGAAGGAGACAGAGGGAGATCAGAGAGGAGGGAGACAGAGGGAGAACAGAGAGGAAGGAGACAGACGGAGATCAGAGAGAGGAAGGAGACAGAAGGAGATCAGAGAGAGGTAGGAGACAGAGGGAGATCAGAGAGAGGAAGGAGACAGAAGGAGATCAGAGAGAGGAAGGAGACAGAGGGAGATCAGAGAGGAAGGAGACAGAGGGAGATCAGAGAGAGGAAGGAGACAGAAGGAGATCAGAGAGGAAGGAGCCAGAGGGAGATCAGAGAGAGGAAGGGGACAGAGGGAGATCAGAGAGAGGAAGGAGACAGAGGGAGATCAGAGAGAGGAAGGGGACAGAGGGAGATCAGAGAGAGGAAGGGGACAGAGGGAGATCAGAGAGAGGAAGGAGACAGAAGGGAGATCAGAGAGAGGAAGGGGACAGAGGGAGATCAGAGAGAGGAAGGAGACCGAGGGAGATCAGAGAGAGGAAGGAGGCAGAGGGAGATCAGAGAGAGGAAGGGGACAGAGGGAGATCAGAGAGAGGAAGGAGACAGAGGGAGATCAGAGAGCGGAAGGGGACAGAGGGAGATCAGAGAGAGGAAGGGGACAGAGGGAGATCAGAGAGAGGAAGGAGACAGAAGGGAGATCAGTGAGAGGAAGGAGACAGAAGGTAGATCAGAGAGAGGAAGGGGACAGAGGGAGATCAGAGAGAGGAAGGAGACAGAGGGAGATCAGAGAGAGGAAGGAGACCGAGGGAGATCAGAGAGAGGAAGGAGGCAGAGGGAGATCAGAGAGAGGAAGGGGACAGAGGGAGATCAGAGAGAGGAAGGAGACAGAAGGGAGATCAGAGAGAGGAAGGGGACAGAGGGAGATCAGAGAGAGGAAGGGGACAGAAGGGAGATCAGAGAGAGGAAGGAGACAGAGGGAGATCAGAGAGAGGAAGGAGACAGAGAGAGATCAGAGAGGAAGGAGACCGAGGGAGATCAGAGAGAGGAAGGAGACAGAAGGGAGATCAGAGAGAGGAAGGAGACAGAGGGAGATCAGAGAGAGGAAGGAGACAGAAGGGAGATCAGAGAGGAAGGGGACAGAGGGAGATCAGAGAGAGGAAGGGGACAGAGGGAGATCAGAGAGAGGAAGGGGACAGAGGGAGATCAGAGAGAGGAAGGAGACAGAGGGAGATCAGAGAGAGGAAGGAGACCGAGGGAGATCAGAGAGAGGAAGGAGACAGAGGGAGATCAGAGAGGAAGAAGACAGAGGGAGATCAGAGAGAGGAAGGAGACCGATGGAGATCAGAGAGAGGAAGGAGAATGGAGGAGACAGAGGGAGATCAGAGAGAGGAAGGAGACAGAGGGAGATCAGAGAGAGGAAGGAGACAGAGGGAGATCAGAGAGAGGAAGGAGACAGAGGGAGATCAGAGAGAGGAAGGAGACAGAGGGAGATCAGAGAGAGGAAGGAGACAGAGGGAGATCAGAGAGGAAGGAGACAGAGGGAGATCAGATAGGAAGGAGAACAGAGGGAGATCAGAGAGGAAGGAGCCAGAGGGAGATCAGAGAGAGGAAGGTGACAGAGGGAGATTAGAGAGAGGAAGGAGACAGAGGGAGATCAGAGAGAGGAAGGAGACAGAGGGAGATCAGAGAGAGGAAGGAGCCAGAGGGAGATCAGAGAGAGGAAGGTGACAGAGGGAGATTAGAAAGAGGAAGGAGACAGAAGGGAGATCAGAGAGAGGAAGGAGACAGAGGGAGAT
>NC_092114.1:14675865-14738365 GCF_045679555.1 Salvelinus alpinus | reverse complement strand
TGTCTCTCTCTCTGTCTCTCTCTGTCTCTCTACCTCCAGTCCCCTCTTCCCTAACCTTCTGTCCCGTATCCTCTCTCTCTCTCTCTCTCTCTCTGTCTCTGTCTCTCTCTCTCTCCTTCTTTCTCTCTCTCTCCATGCTTAGCTAGCTGGTTTTTATCTTGCTATCGTGGTCTGTTTCTCCCAGTGGATTAGCCAGTCTATGGCTGGTTGCTTATCTGTCTGCACTGGCAATGAAGAGAGGCATGACAGGAGGGGAGGAGAAATGGAAGGTGAGGAGTGGAGGAGGGTGAGGAGAAGAGGGGAGGAGAGGAGGAGGAGAAGAGGAGGATGAGGAGAGGAGGGGTGGAGGAGAGGAGAGGAGGAGAGGAGGATGGGAGGAGAGGAGGAGGGGAGGAGGAGAGGAGAAGAGAAGAGGAGGGAGAGGAGGAGGAGCAGAAGAGGTGGGGAGGAGGAGAGGAGGATAGGAGGAGAGGTGAAGGGTGAGGAGAGGAAGAGGGGAGGAGGAGAAAGGAGGAGAAGAGAAAAGGAGTGACAAGAGCTGAGGAGAAGAGCTGAGGAGAAGAGGTGAGGAGGAGAGGAGGAGGAGAGGACAGAAGGAGAGAGAGGATGGGAGGAGAGGAGGAAGGTGAGGAGTGGAGGAGAGGAGAAGAGAAGAGGAGGGTGAGGAGAGGAGGAGGGGAGGAGAGAGAGAGAGCTGGGCTTATTCCATGTGTCTTCATGCATGTGTCTTTATTCCATGTGTCTTTATTCCATGTGTCTTTATTCCATGTGTCTTCATCCATGTGTCTTTATTCCATGTGTCTTCATCCATGTGTCTTTATTCCATGTGTCTTCATGCATGTGTCTTTATTCCATGTGTCTTTATTACATGTGTCTTTATTCCATGTGTCTTCATCCATGTGTCTTTATTCCATGTGTCTTTATTCCATGTGTCTTCATCCATGTGTCTTTATTCCATGTGTCTTTATTCCATGTGTCTTTATTCCATGTGTCTTTATTCCATGTGTCTTTATTCCATGTGTCTTTATTCCATGTGTCTTCATCCATGTGTCTTTATTCCATGTGTCTTTATTCCATGTGTCTTCATCCATGTGTCTTTATTCCATGTGTCTTCATCCATGTGTCTTTATTCCATGTGTCTTCATCCATGTGTCTTTATAGAGCACAGAGTTAGGATGATAGAACATAGATATAGGGTGATAGAACATAGAGATAGGGTGATAGAACATAGAGTTAGGGTGATAGAACATAGAGATAGGGGGATAGAACATAGAGAAAGGGTGATAGAGCATAGAGATAGGATGATAGAACATAGAGATAGGGTGATAGAACATATAGAGAGGGTGATAGAACTTAGAGAAAGGGTGATAGAGCATAGAGTTAGGATGATAGAACATAGATATAGGGTGATAGAACATAGAGATATGGTGATAGAACATAGAGAAAGGGTGATAGAGCATAGAGTTAGGATGATAGAACATAGATATAGGGTGATAGAACATAGCGAAAGGGTGATAGAGCATAGAGTTAGGATGATAGAACATAGATATAGGGTGATAGAACATAGAGATAGGGTGATAAAACATAGAGAAAGGGCGATAGAGCATAGAGTTAGGATGATAGAACATAGATATAGGGTGATAGAACATAGAGATAGGGTGATAGAACATAGAGAAAGGGTGATAGAGCACATAGTTAGGATGATAGAACATAGATATAGGGTGATAGAACATAGATATAGGGTGATAGAGCATATAGTTAGGATGATAGAACATAGATATAGGGTGATAGAGCATATAGTTAGGATGATAGAACATAGAGTTAGGGTGATAGAACATAGAGATAGGGTGATAGAACACAGAGATAAGGTGGTAGAACATAGAGATAGGGTGATAGAACACAGAGATAGGGTGATAGAACATAGAGATAGGGTGATAAAACACAGAGATAGGGTGGTAGAACACAGAGATATAGTGGTAGAACATAGAGATAGGGTGATAGAACATAGAGATAGAGTGGTAGAACATAGAGATAGGGTGATAGAACATAGAGATAGGGTGATAGAACATAGAGAAAGGGTGATAGAGCACAGAGTTAGGATGATAGAACATAGATATAGGGTGATAGAACATAGATATAGGGTGATAGAGCATATAGTTAGGATGATAGAACATAGATATAGGGTGATAGAGCATATAGTTAGGATGATAGAACATAGAGTTAGGGTGATAGAACATAGAGATAGGGTGATAGAACACAGAGATAGGGTGATAGAACATAGAGATAGGGTGATAAAACACAGAGATAGGGTGATAGAACATAGAGATAGGGTGGTAGAACATAGAGATAGGGTGGTAGAACATAGAGATAGGGTGATAGAACATAGAGATAGGGTGATAGAACATAGAGATAGGGTGATAGAACATAGAGATAGGGTGATAGAACATAGAGATAGGGTGATAGAACATAGAGACAGGGTGGTAGAACATAGAGATAGGGTGATATAACACAGAGATAGGGTGATAGAACATAGAGAAAGGGTGATAGAGCATAGAGATAGGATGATAGAACATAGAGATAGGGTGATAGAACATATAGAGAGGGTTATAGAACTTAGAGAAAGGGTGATAGAGCATAGAGTTAGGATGATAGAACATAGATATAGGGTGATAGAACATAGAGATATGGTGATAGAACATAGAGAAAGGGTGATAGAGCATAGAGTTAGGATGATAGAACATAGATATAGGGTGATAGAACATAGCGAAAGGGTGATAGAGCATAGAGTTAGGATGATAGAACATAGATATAGGGTGATAGAACATAGAGATAGGGTGATAAAACATAGAGAAAGGGCGATAGAGCATAGAGTTAGGATGATAGAACATAGATATAGGGTGATAGAACATAGAGATAGGGTGATAGAACATAGAGAAAGGGTGATAGAGCACAGAGTTAGGATGATAGAACATAGATATAGGGTGATAGAACATAGATATAGGGTGATAGAGCATATAGTTAGGATGATAGAACATAGATATAGGGTGATAGAGCATATAGTTAGGATGATAGAACATAGAGTTAGGGTGATAGAACATAGAGATAGGGTGATAGAACATAGAGATAGGGTGATAGAACACAGAGATAAGGTGGTAGAACATAGAGATAGGGTGATAGAACACAGAGATAGGGTGATAGAACATAGAGATAGGGTGATAAAACACAGAGATAGGGTGGTAGAACACAGAGATATGGTGGTAGAACATAGAGATAGGGTGATAGAACATAGAAATAGAGTGGTAGAACATAGAGATAGGGTGATAGAACATAGAGATAGGGTGATAGAACATAGAGAAAGGGTGATAGAGCACAGAGTTAGGATGATAGAACATAGATATAGGGTGATAGAACATAGATATAGGGTGATAGAGCATATAGTTAGGATGATAGAACATAGATATAGGGTGATAGAGCATATAGTTAGGATGATAGAACATAGAGTTAGGGTGATAGAACATAGAGATAGGGTGATAGAACACAGATATAGGGTGATAGAACATAGAGATAGGGTGATAAAACACAGAGATAGGGTGATAGAACATAGAGATAGGGTGGTAGAACATAGAGATAGGGTGGTAGAACATAGAGATAGGGTGATAGAACATAGAGATAGGGTGATAGAACATAGAGATAGGGTGATAGAACATAGAGATAGGGTGATAGAACATAGAGATAGGGTGATAGAACATAGAGACAGGGTGGTAGAACATAGAGATAGGGTGATATAACACAGAGATAGGGTGATAGAACATAGAGATAGGGTGATAGAACACAGAGATAGGGTGATAGAACATAGAGATAGGGTGATAGAACATAGAGATAGGGTGATAGAACATAGAGATATGGTGGTAGAATATTACTGTAAACTAAGAGAATCACTCTCCTCTCCCCTGGGATCAATTCCATTTCAATTTCAGGTCAACTCTGAGAATAAACCAAATCCAATTTCGAAGTGTTCCTTATTGAATTGTAATTGGAGTTTAACTTCCTGACTTGATTGGAATTGAAATGTAATTGATCCCAACCTTGATACACATTAGTCACAAGCCAACCATGGCTTTAACGTCTCTATCGGTATGTTACAGCTGGCTACAGCTTTTATGTTATCGATGCAGCCAAACGTTAATAGTACAGATTATAAAGAGACATATTTATTTGATTTATTGCAGTAAGGCAATTACCTAGTTTCCTAAAGTGTAGTTTCCTTAGTGTAGTTTCCTTAGTGTATTTACCAAGTGTAGTTTCCTAAAGTGTAGTTTCCTAAAGTGTAGTTTCCTTAGTGTAGTTTCCTTAGTGTAGTTTCCTTAGTGTAGTTTCCTAAAGTGTAGTTTCCTAAAGTGTAGTTTCCTAAAGTGTAGTTTCCTAAAGTGTAGTTTCCTCAGTGTAGTTACCAAGTGTAGTTTCCTAAAGTGTAGTTTCCTTAGTGTAGTTTCCTTAGTGTAGTTACCAAGTGTAGTTTCCTAAAGTGTAGTTACCAAGTGTAGTTTCCTAAAGTGTAGTTTCCTAAAGTGTAGTATCCAAGTTTAGATTCCTAAAGTGTAGTTCCTAAAGTGTAGTTTCATAAAGTGTAGTTTCATAAAGTGTAGTTTCATAAAGTGTAGTTTCCTTAGTGTAGTTACCAAGTGTAGTTTCCTTAGTGTAGTTTCCCAAAGTGTCGTTTCCAAGTGTAGTTTCCTTAGTGTAGTTACCAAGTGTAGTTTCATAAAGTGTAGTTTCCTTAGTGTAGTTACCAAGTGTAGTTACCAAGTGTAGTTTCCAAGTGTAGTTTCTTTAGCGTAGTTACCAAGTGTAGTTTCCTAAAGTTTAGTTTCCTTAGTGTAGTTACCAAGTGTAGTTACCAAGTGTAGTTTCCCAAAGTGTAGTTTCCAAGTGTAGTTTCCTAAAGTGTAGTTACCAAGTGTCGTTTCCTAAAGTGTAGTTTCCTAAAGTGTAGTTTCCTAAAGTTTAGTTTCCTAAAGTGTAGTTGCCAAGTGTAGTGACCAAGTGTAGTTTCCTTAGTGTAGTTACCAAGTGTCGTTTCCAAAACTGTAGTAAGGTTAGAGATAGGTTAGTGTTAGGGTCTAAGGTTAGAGTTAGGTTAGGGTTGTAGTTTTCTAAAGTGTAGTTTTAACAGTGTAGTTACCAAGTGTAGTTTCCTAAAGCTTAGTTTCCTTAGTGTAGTTTCCTAAAGCTTAGTTTCCTTAGTGTAGTTTCCTAAAGCGTAGTTTCCAAAGGTGTAGTTTCCTTAGTGTAGTTTATTAGTGTAGTTACCAAGTGTCGTTTCCTAAAGTGTAGTAAGGTTAGAGATAGGTTAGTGTTAGGGTCTAAGGTTAGAGTTAGGTTAGGGTTAGGGTCTAAGGTTAGAGTTAGGTTAGGGTCTAAGGTTAGAGTTAGGTTAGGGTTAGGGTCTAAGGTTAGAGTTAGGTTAGGGTTAGGGTCTAAGGTTAGAGTTAGGTTAGGGTTAGGGTCTAAGGTTAGAGTTAGGTTAGGGTTAGAATCTAAGGTTAGAGTTAGGTTAGGATTAGGATCTAAGGTTAGAGTTAGGTTAGGGTTAGGGTCTAAGGTTAGAGTTAGGTTAGGGTCTAAGGTTAGAGTTAGGTTAGGGTCTAAGGTTAGAGTTAGGTTAGGGTTAGGGTCTAAGGTTAGAGTTAGGTTAGGGTTAGGGTCTAAGGTTAGAGTTAGGGTTAGGGTCTAAGGTTAGAGTTAGGTTAGGGTTAGAGTATAAGGTTAGAGTTAGGTTAGGTTAGGGTTAGGTTAGGGTTAGGGTCTAAGGTTAGAGTTAGGTTAGGGTCTAAGGTTAGAGTTAGGTTAGGGTTAGGGTCTAAGGTTAGAGTTAGGTTAGGGTCTAAGGTTAGAGTTAGGTTAGGGTTAGGGTCTAAGGTTAGAGTTAGGTTAGGGTCTAAGGTTAGAGTTAGGTTAGGGTCTAAGGTTAGAGTTAGGTTAGGGTCTAAGGTTAGAGTTAGGTTGGGGTCTAAGGTTAGAGTTAGGTTAGGTTAGGGTCTAAGGTTAGAGTTAGGTTAGGGTCTAAGGTTAGAGTTAGGTTAGGTTAGGGTCTAAGGTTAGAGTTAGGTTAGGGTCTAAGGTTAGAGTTAGGTTAGGTTAGGGTCTAAGGTTAGAGTTAGGTTAGGGTTAGGGTCTAAGGTTAGAGTTAGGTTAGGGTCTAAGGTTAGAGTTAGGTTAGGGTCTAAGGTTAGAGTAAGGTTAGGGTTAGGGTTAGGGTCTAAGGTTAGAGTTAGGTTAGGGTCTAAGGTTAGAGTTACGTTAGGGTTAGGGTCTAATGTTAGAGTTAGGTTAGGTTAGGGTCTAAGGTTAGAGTTAGGTTAGGGTCTAAGGTTAGAGTTAGGTTAGGGTTAGGGTCTAAGGTTAGAGTTAGGTTAGTGTCTAAGGTTAGAGTTACGTTAGGGTTAGGGTCTAAGGTTAGAGTTAGGTTAGCACTAGTGCCCATCACAAACTGTAAACACCCACTGTACACATAAACATGTGTGTGTGTGTGTGTGTGTGTGTGTGTGTGTGTGTGTGTGTGTGTGTGTGTGTGTGTGTGTGTGTGTGTGTGTGTGTGTGTGTGTGTGTGTGTGTGTGTGTGTGTGTGTGTGTGTGTGTGTGTGTGTGTGTGTGTGTGTGTGTGTGTGTGTGTGTGTGTGTGTGTGTGTGTGGTAGAGAAATTGACTAAGCCGTTGATTTAGCTTCAGATAGATACACTGTTAGCACAGATTGTACAATAACAACAAGCTGACACACAGGGTCCCTGGAGAGGATGGGTCACAAATAGAACATGTGATAGAACAGAGGGAGGGAGGGAGGGAGGGAGGGAGGGAGGGAGGGAGGGAGGGAGGGAGGGAGGGACAGAGCAGCAAGGGGTATGAGAGAGGGGGGGTAGAGAGAAGGGGTAGAGAGGGGGGGTAGAGAGGAGGGGTAGAGAGGGGGGTAGAGAGGGGGGGATAGAGAGGGGGGTAGAGAGGAGGGGTAGAGAGGGGGGGTAGAGAGGGGGGGTAGAGAGGGGGGTAGAGAGGGGGGGATAGAGAGGGGGGTAGAGAGGAGGGGTAGAGAGGGGGGGTAGAGAGGGGGGGTAGAGAGGGGGGTAGAGAGGGGGGATAGAGAGGGGGGTAGAGAGGAGGGGTAGAGAGGGGGGATAGAGAGGGGGGGTAGAGAGGGGGGATAGAGAGGGGGGATAGAGAGGGGGGGTAGAGAGGGGCACAGGGGTTACAATGAGATTAAAAAGCTAAAATTGCATAGGCAGAGAGAGAAGCTGGAGACAGACAGACAGACAGACAGACAGACAGACAGACAGACAGACAGACAGACAGACAGACAGACAGACAGACAGACAGACAGACAGACAGACAGACAGACAGACAGACAGACAGACAGACAGACAGACAGACAGACAGACAGACAGATCCTTACCAAGTACAGGCTGAGTGACCACCGATTGGCAATAGAAACCGGCAGACAGAAAAAGACATGGCTACCCAAAGAGGAGCGTGTATGTGGTCACTGCACGACAGGGGAGGTAGAAACAGAGATGCACTTTCTCTTCTACTGTGATAAATATTCCTCACCAAGAGATTCATTATTCACAGAAATTACTACATTTATTCAAAATTTTTACGTATTAAACTCAGAAGAAAAACTAAAATTACTCATGGGCGAAGGAGCAATGGCTCCTCTTGCAGCCAAATATGTATTTGCCTGCCATAGCCTGAGGGACACTGAATAATAACATCTGCATAGTAAACAGTAACTTACTTATTATTACTATTATTGTTATTACTATTATTATTGTTGTTTATCATTCCAAATAGTAGTGGTATGGGTGGTAATGGTAATGATAGCAGTTTAGTGATGGTGGTGGTGGTAGTAGTGGTAATGATGATAGTAGTTGTAGTACTGATGTAATGGTGAAGATGACCGTTATTTAGTTATAAGTTAGTTATAGTTTCATTTTCCATATTTAGATGTTTATATTTATTACATTCTACTATTGACTGTTACAATTTTATTGTTATTATTTTTGTATTTAATTTTGTATTATTATTTACTGCCATTTTATATTATTATTTGTTATTGTTAAAAAATTTACATTTACATACATTGATGCTTTGGCAATATTGACACAATGTTTTTCATGCCAATAAAGCAGCTTGAATTTGAAAGAGAGAGAGAGAGAGATAGACAGAGAGAGAGAGAAGAGAGAGAGGAGAGAGAGGAGAGAGAGGAGAGAGAGAGAGAGAGAGAGAGAGAGAGAGAGAGAGAGAGAGAGAGAGAGAGAGAGAGAGAGAGAGAGAGAGAGAGAGAGAGAGAGAGAGAGAGAGAGAGAGAGAGAGAGTGAGAGTGAGAGTGAGAGTGAGAGTGAGAGTGAGAGTGAGAGTGAGAGAGAGAGAGAGAAAAATAAATGCAAACAGTAAATTGCTGGCCAGTGAACAATCATATTCCATTGCACCCTCTCTGTCTCTATTTATCTCGGTCTCTCTCTCTGTCTGTCTCTCTCTGTGTCTCTCTCTGTCTCTCTGTCTCTCTGTCTCTCTGTCTCTCTCTCTCTCTCTCTCTCTCTCTCTCTGTCTCTATTTCTCTCTGTCTCTCTGTGTCTCGCACCCACTATGCCTCTATTTCTCTCCGTCTTTCTGTTTATTTGTTTATATGACAGTTAGTCAGTCATCCATCAGGCTCAGACAGTCCTAACTGCCCCTGATCTTCGCACGGCCATGCACAACCTGTGTGTGTGTGCGTGTGTGTGTGTGTGTGTGTGTGTGTGTGTGTGTGTGTGTGTGTGTGTGTGTGTGTGTGTGTGTGTGTGTGTGTGTGTGTGTGTGTGTGTGTGTGTGTGTGTGTGTGTGTGTGTGTGTGTGTGTGTGTGTGTGTGTGTGTGTGTGTGTGTGTATATGTGTGTGTGTGTGTGTCAGCTGTAAGTGTCTGTTAACAAACGGCAGAGCAGAGGCAGGGGAGCGAGATCACAGCAGATTAGCCCCCGTGTGTGAATCCATGACACGTGTAAACACCAGATAACCATCAGCCTACCTTTGCGTGCAGGTGTGTTCAACAAAGATTCCAGACACCTCATGTCCTACAGCTGTAGGTCTCTTACTGGTAATGAGATAAAATACTGATTATTACAGAACAGGGCCTGCTGGGAGCGGAGTGGGCTTTATGGTGGTTCAGTACCCTATTAGCATAAAAGAACAAATTAAAACAGCAAGGGAGACACACAGAAAAAAAAGGGGGTGAGAGAAAGAGACAATTGGTTATTTGTAAAACTTACAAAGCAGGGGAAAAAAATACTCTTTATATTTCAGATAGCTAATGCCCTCCTTTCACCAAATACTAACTGACAAGCAAAGAGTAAGAGTGACAGAGAAGTTGAGGACAAGAGAGTTTCATAATGACCTGTTGTCATCAGAGGTTCTTACTGACTGTTGTCCTCAGAGAGGTTCTTACTGACTGTTGTCCTCAGAGGTTCTTATTGACTGTTGTCCTCAGAGGTTCTTACTGACTGTTGTCCTCAGAGAGGTTCTATTTGACTGTTGTCCTCGATAGGTTCTATTTGACTGTTGTCCTCAGAGAGGTTATAATTGACTGTTGTCCTCAGAGAGGTTATAATTGACTGTTGTCCTCAGAGGTTCTTATTGACTGTTGTCCTCAGAGAGGTTATAATTGACTGTTGTCCTCAGAGGTTCTTATTGACTGTTGTCCTCAGAGGTTCTTACTGACTGTTGTCCTCAGAGAGGTTCTATTTGACTGTTGTCCTCGATAGGTTCTATTTGACTGTTGTCCTCAGAGAGGTTATAATTGACTGTTGTCCTCAGAGGTTCTTATTGACTGTTGTCCTCAGAGAGGTTTGTCACGCCCTGACCTTAGTATTCTTTGTTTTCTTTATTATTTTGGTCAGGTCAGGGTGTGACAAGGGTGATTATATGTTTTGCCTGTCTAGGCTTTTTGTATGTTTATGGGGTTGGTACCAGTCTAGGGGTGTTGTATGTCTGTGGTTGCCTAGATTGGTTCTCAATTAGAGGCAGCTGTTTATCGTTGTGTCTGATTGGGAACCATATTTAGACAGCCATATTCCTTGAGTATTTGGTGGGTGATTATCTATGTCTATGTTTAGTTGCTTGTGTCAGCACTATGATTCTATAACTTAACGTTCGTTTTGTTGTTTTTGTATAGTTCATTCCGTGTTCTTTCTTTATTAAAAGAAGATGCATTCAAATCACGCTGCGTTTTGGTCTCTTCGCTATAACGAACGTGACAAGGTTCTTATTGACTGTTGTCCTCAGAGAGGTTCTTACTGACTGTTGTCCTCAGAGAGGTTCTTACTGACTGTTGTCCTCAGAGAGGTTCTTACTGACTGTTGTCCTCAGAGAGGTTCTTACTGACTGTTGTCCTCAGAGAGGTTCTTACTGACTCTTGTCCTCAGAGGTTCTTACTGACTGTTGTCCTCAGAGAGGTTCTTACTGACTGTTGTCCTCAGAGAGGTTCTTACTGACTGTTGTCCTCAGAGAGGTTCTTACTGACTGTTGTCCTCAGAGGTTCTTACTGACTGTTGTCCTCAGAGAGGTTCTTACTGACTGTTGTCCTCAGAGGTTCTTATTGACTGTTGTCCTCAGAGATTTTTATTGACTGTTGTCCTCAGAGGTTCTTACTGACTGTTGTCCTCAGAGAGGTTCTTACTGACTGTTGTCCTCAGAGGTTCTTACTGACTGTTGTCCTCAGAGAGGTTCTTACTGACTGTTGTCCTCAGAGGTTCTTACTGACTGTTGTCCTCAGAGAGGTTCTTACTGACTGTTGTCCTCAGAGAGGTTCTTACTGACTGTTGTCCTCAGAGGTTCTTACTGACTGTTGTCCTCAGAGAGGTTCTTATTGACTGTTGTCCTCAGAGATTTTTATTGACTGTTGTCCTCAGAGGTTCTTACTGACTGTTGTCCTCAGAGAGGTTCTTACTGACTGTTGTCCTCAGAGGTTCTTACTGACTGTTGTCCTCAGAGAGGTTCTTACTGACTGTTGTCCTCAGAGGTTCTTACTGACTGTTGTCCTCAGAGAGGTTCTTACTGACTGTTGTCCTCAGAGAGGTTCTTACTGACTGTTGTCCTCAGAGGTTCTTACTGACTGTTGTCCTCAGAGAGGTTCTTACTGACTGTTGTCCTCAGAGGTTCTTATTGACTGTTGTCCTCAGAGATTTTTATTGACTGTTGTCCTCAGAGGTTCTTACTGACTGTTGTCCTCAGAGAGGTTCTTACTGACTGTTGTCCTCAGAGGTTCTTACTGACTGTTGTCCTCAGAGAGGTTCTTACTGACTGTTGTCCTCAGAGGTTCTTACTGACTGTTGTCCTCAGAGAGGTTCTTACTGACTGTTGTCCTCAGAGAGGTTCTTACTGACTGTTGTCCTCAGAGGTTCTTACTGACTGTTGTCCTCAGAGAGGTTCTTACTGACTGTTGTCCTCAGAGGTTCTTATTGACTGTTGTCCTCAGAGATTTTTATTGACTGTTGTCCTCAGAGGTTCTTACTGACTGTTGTCCTCAGAGAGGTTCTTACTGACTGTTGTCCTCAGAGGTTCTTACTGACTGTTGTCCTCAGAGAGGTTCTTACTGACTGTTGTCCTCAGAGGTTCTTACTGACTGTTGTCCTCAGAGAGGTTCTTACTGACTGTTGTCCTCAGAGAGGTTCTTACTGACTGTTGTCCTCAGAGGTTCTTACTGACTGTTGTCCTCAGAGAGGTTCTTACTGACTGTTGTCCTCAGAGGTTCTTACTGACTGTTGTCCTCAGAGAGGTTCTTACTGACTGTTGTCCTCAGAGGTTCTTATTGACTGTTGTCCTCAGAGATTTTTATTGACTGTTGTCCTCAGAGAGGTTCTATTTGACTGTTGTCCTCAGAAGAGGACCAGAGAGAGTAGAGGTTCTTGCTGACTGTTATCAGATCTTTGGTTTTGTACTACTCTTTTAGTGAAAGCCCAGTTACTTCATCCCTACAGTCCCATGTCAGATAAAGCCCTGTTACTTCATCCCTCCAGTCCCAGGTCAGATAAAGCCCTGTTACTTCATCCCTCCAGTCCCATGTCAGATAAAGCCCAGTTACTTCCTCCCTCCAGTCCCAGGTCAGATAAAGCCCTGTTACTTCATCCCTCCAATCCCAGGTCAGATAAAGCCCAGTTACTTCATCCCTCCAGTCCCAGGTCAGATAAAGCCCAGTTACTTCCTCCCTCCAGTCCCAGGTCAGATAAAGCCCTGTTACTTCATCCCTCCAATCCCAGGTCAGATAAAGCCCAGTTACTTCCTCCCTCCAGTCCCAAGTCAGATAAAGCCCAGTTACTTCATCCCTCCAGTCCCAGGTCAGATAAAGCCCTGTTACTTCATCCCTCCAATCCCAGGTCAGATAAAGCCCAGTTACTTCATCCCTCCAGTACCAAGTCAGATAAAGCCCTGTTACTTCATCTCTCCAGTCCCAGGTCAGATAAAGCCCAGTTACTTCATCTCTCCAGTCCCAGGTCAGATAAAGCCCTGTTACTTCGTCCCTCCAATCCCAGGTCAGATAAAGCCCAGTTACTTCATCCCTCCAATCCCAAGTCAGATAAAGCCCAGTTACTTCATCTCTCCAGTCCCAGGTCAGATAAAGCCCAGTTACTTCGTCCCTCCAGTCCCAGGTCAGATAAAGCCCTGTTACTTCATCGCTCCAGTCCCAAGTCAGATAAAGCCCAGTTACCTCATCCCTTCAGTTCGAAGTCAGATAAAGCCCTGTTACTTCATCCCTCCATTAACCTATCGATGCTGCATAAATTTTAACACATTTCAACAGCAATGGGAAGTAAACTGTTGAACAGTGCAGCATGTTTTATATGATGTAAATCATGAAACGAATCCCTCGATATGTGTCTGTTACCGGAGAAATGTGAAGAAAGTAGAAATCCATTGATGTGCAGAAATCACAGAATTTGTTTTCTTCTGCAGAGAAGGATAGTCATTGAGAAATGTCAAACACTGTCATTTCTATAGAGTAGGGGGGGTGGGGATGTTAGAGAGAGGCTCTTATTGTCTTCAGCACAAGCTTTAATCTGCAGCAGTATCTATAAAATGGCAGTGCGGCGCTGTAGGACAGATCGGCTATAGCTTCTCTCTCTCTCTCTTTCTCTCTCCCCTCTCCCTTTCTCCGTCTCATTGTTCCACAGAGAATTTATATTTAATATTCATGATCTTTATGTGATTGAACATTTTTGAGTGTGTGAGTGTGTGTGTCTATGTTAGGTGTGTGTGTGTGTGTGTGTGTGTGTGTGTGTGTATGTCCTGATGATAATCTATTCTGTGACCCAAATATATGTCTCGATCAGCTCAAAGAATACAATACACTCCTGCATTCCCTTTCACAGCTCATCATTGTCAACGCGTCTGTGTTTCTCATCTGTTAGAAGGGATGTATAGGAGATGTGTTATCTGAAGGGCTGTATAGGAGATGTTTATATGTTAGAAGGGCTGTACAGGAGATGTGTTATCTATAGGGCTGTATAGGAGATGTGTTATCTGAAGGGCTGTATAGGAGATGTGTTATCTATAGGGCTGTATAGGAGATGTGTTATCTATAGGGCTGTATAGGAGATGTGTTATCTATAGGGCTGTATAGGAGATGTGTTATCTATAGGGCTGTATAGGAGATGTGTTATCTATAGGGCTGTATAGGAGATGTGTTATCTGAAGGGCTGTATAGGAGATGTTTTATCTATAGGGCTGTATAGGAGATGTGTTATCTATAGGGCTGTATAGGAGATGTGTTATCTATAGGGCTGTATAGGAGATGTGTTATCTGAAGGGCTGTATAGGAGATGTGTTATCTGAAGGGCTGTATAGGAGATGTGTTATCTATAGGGCTGTATAGGAGATGTGTTATCTGAAGGGCTGTATAGGAGATATGTTATCTGAAGGGCTGTATAGGAGATGTGTTATCTGAAGGGCTGTATAGGAGATGTTTTATCTATAGGGCTGTATAGGATATGTGTTATCTATAGGGCTGTATAGGAGATGTGTTATCTGAAGGGCTGTATAGGATATGTTTTATCTATAGGCCTGTACAGGAGATGTGTTATCTATAGGGCTGTATAGGAGATGTGTTATCTATAAGGCTGTATAGGAGATGTGTTATCTATAGGCCTGTATAGGAGATGTGTTATCTATAGGGCTGTATAGGAGATGTGTTATCTGAAGGGCTGTATAGGAGATGTTTTATCTATAGGGCTGTATAGGAGATGTGTTATCTGAAGGGCTGTATAGGAGATGTGTTATCTGAAGGGCTGTATAGGAGATGTGTTATCTGAAGGGCTGTATAGGAGATGTGTTATCTGAAGGGCTGTATAGGAGATGTGTTATCTGAAGGGCTGTATAGGAGATGTGTTATCTGAAGGGCTGTATAGGAGATGTTTATATGTTAGAAGGGCTGTACAGGAGATGTTTATATGTTAGAAGGGCTGTACAGGAGATGTTTATATGTTAGAAGGGCTGTACAGGAGATGTTTATATGTTAGAAGGGCTGTACAGGAGATGTTTATATGTTAGAAGGGCTGTATAGGAGATGTGTTATCTATAGGGCTGTATAGGAGATGTGTTATCTATAGGGCTGTATAGGAGATGTTTTATCTGAAGGGCTGTATAGGAGATGTGTTATCTGAAGGGCTGTATAGGAGATATGTTATCTGAAGGGCTGTATAGGAGATGTTTTATCTGAAGGGCTGTATAGGAGATGTGTTATCTGAAGGGCTGTATAGGAGATATGTTATCTATAGGGCTGTATAGGAGATGTGTTATCTATAGGGCTGTATAGGAGATGTGTTATCTATAGGGCTGTATAGGAGATGTGTTATCTGAAGGGCTGTATAGGAGATGTGTTATCTGAAGGGCTGTATAGGAGATGTGTTATCTATAGGGCTGTATAGGAGATGTGTTATCTGAAGGGCTGTATAGGAGATATTTTATCTGAAGGGCTGTATAGGAGATGTGTTATCTGAAGGGCTGTATAGGAGATGTTTTATCTATAGGGCTGTATAGGATATGTGTTATCTATAGGGCTGTATAGGAGATGTGTTATCTGAAGGGCTGTATAGGATATGTTTTATCTATAGGGCTGTACAGGAGATGTGTTATCTATAGGGCTGTATAGGAGATGTGTTATCTATAAGGCTGTATAGGAGATGTGTTATCTATAGGGCTGTATAGGAGATGTGTTATCTATAGGGCTGTATAGGAGATGTGTTATCTGAAGGGCTGTATAGGAGATGTTTTATCTATAGGGCTGTACAGGAGATGTGTTATCTATAGGGCTGTATAGGAGATGTGTTATCTATAAGGCTGTATAGGAGATGTGTTATCTATAGGGCTGTATAGGAGATTTGTTATCTATAGGGCTGTATAGGAGATGTGTTATCTATAAGGCTGTATAGGAGATGTGTTATCTATAGGGCTGTATAGGAGATGTGTTATCTGAAGGGCTGTATAGGAGATGTGTTATCTGAAGGGCTGTATAGGAGATGTGTTATCTGAAGGGCTGTATAGGAGATGTGTTATCTGAAGAGCTGTATAGGAGATGTGTTATCTGAAGGGCTGTATAGGAGATGTGTTATCTGAAGGGCTGTATAGGAGATGTGTTATCTGAAGGGCTGTATAGGAGATGTTTATATGTTAGAAGGGCTGTACAGGAGATGTTTATATGTTAGAAGGGCTGTACAGGAGATGTTTATATGTTAGAAGGGCTGTACAGGAGATGTTTATATGTTAGAAGGGCTGTACAGGAGATGTTTATATGTTAGAAGGGCTGTATAGGAGATGTGTTATCTATAGGGCTGTATAGGAGATGTGTTATCTATAGGGCTGTATGGGAGATGTGTTATCTATAGGGCTGTATAGGAGATGTTCTATCTGAAGGGCTGTATAGGAGATGTGTTATCTGAAGGGCTGTATAGGAGATATGTTATCTGAAGGGCTGTATAGGAGATGTTTTATCTGAAGGGCTGTATAGGAGATGTGTTATCTGAAGGGCTGTATAGGAGATATGTTATCTGAAGGGCTGTATAGGAGATGTGTTATCTGAAGGGCTGTATAGGAGATGTGTTATCTGAAGGGCTGTATAGGAGATATGTTATCTGAAGGGCTGTATAGGAGATGTGTTATCTGAAGGGCTGTATAGGAGATGTGTTATCTGAAGGGCTGTATAGGAGATGTTTATATGTTAGAAGGGCTGTACAGGAGATATGTTATCTGAAGGGCTGTATAGGAGATGTGTTATCTGAAGGGCTGTATAGGAGATGTTTTATCTGGAGGGCTGTATAGGAGATGTTTATATGTTAGAAGGGCTGTACAGGAGATGTTTATATGTTAGAAGGGCTGTACAGGAGATGTTTATATGTTAGAAGGGCTGTACAGGAGATATGTTATCTGAAGGGCTGTATAGGAGATATGTTATCTGAAGGGCTGTATAGGAGATGTTTTATCTGAAGGGCTGTATAGGAGATGTGTTATCTGAAGGGCTGTATAGGAGATATGTTATCTGAAGGGCTGTATAGGAGATGTGTTATCTGAAGGGCTGTATAGGAGATGTGTTATCTGAAGGGCTGTATAGGATATGTTTATATGTTAGAAGGGCTGTACAGGAGATGTTTTAAACCACATCATTAATAAATGAAGACACCCAATGAAAACCTCCCAGTCTGTCTGTGCAGAAATTCTCTTAGACGTTGTTCGCGCTAGAAGCTTCATCCTCATTAGGAGACACGTTATCTGGTCAGCTTGCTATCTATTATTCACAGATCTACGTCAAACACTGCAGATCTGATCCCAAGTCTAGTGTGTCCTGAAGCAACACATGAATGCAAGAACAAACACCTGCACATGTACGCACACACACACATACACACACACATACACACACACACACACACTAACACACACACACACACACACACACACACACACACACACACACACACACACACACACACACACACACACACACACACACACACACACACACACACACACACACACAGTATAATGAACTTGTCTAACACTGTGTCCTAAGCCATAGTCATATCTACTGTATGTGCCAAACAAGCTATGCAGGGAGAGGAGAAGTTAGCAATTTACAACTAGATTAGATTACAACTAGATGAGTTTACAACTAGATGAGATTACAACTAGATGAGATTACAACTAGATTAAGATTACAACTAGATTAGATTACAACTAGATTAGATTACAACTAGATGAGATTACAACTAGATTAGATTACAACTAGATGAGATTACAACTAGATGAGATTACAACTAGATTAGATTACAACTAGATGAGATTACAACTAGATGAGATTACAACTAGATTAGATTACAACTAGATGAGATTACAACTAGATTAGATTACAACTAGATTGAGATTACAACTAGATGAGATTACAACTAGATTAGATTACAACTAGATGAGATTACAACTAGATTAGATTACAACTAGATTGAGATTACAACTAGATGAGATTATAACTAGATTAGATTATAACTAGATTAGATTATAACTAGATTAGATTACAACTAGATTAAGATTACAACTAGATTATGATTACAACTAGATTGAGATTACAACTAGATGAGATTATAACTAGATTAGATTACAACTAGATTAAGATTATAACTAGATTAAGGTTACAACTAGATTAGATTACAACTAGATTGAGATTACAACTAGATGAGATTACAACTAGATTAAGATTATAACTAGATTAAGGTTACAACTAGATTAGATTACAACTAGATTAAGGTTACAACTAGATTAGATTACAACTAGATTAAGATTACAACTAGATTAGATTACAACTAGATTAAGATTACAACTAGATGAGATTACAACTAAATGAGATTACAACTAGATGAGATTACAACTAGATTAGATTAATTGCTAGTCTTTGTTTTTTTGGACTACTTTATGAAGCAGAAAATGAATGTACTCATTGATCAATAATATTTTTTTAGCAGTATATGGGAATACATGTACAGCATTTCAATAATAAATACTATTATATAGTATATATACAGTTAAGTTTAATGCTGTTTCTGAGCAGTGGGGTCATGCCCATAGGGGGCACAAATGCACGTGAACCCTCAGATTTGTCCTGTTTTAAAAATGTTCAGCTGTTAAATATTTTACTCAACTTAATTAAATGGTTAATTCCAAGGTGCACGGAGCAAGAGATGCCTAGGCTTGACGTAAGATACTCTAGTGCTGTTCAATGTCGGTCCTGGAGGGCCGAAACACTTCTGCTTTTCATCCCTTCTTTCTAAGACCGGGGACACCAGGTGAGTCTAATTAACTACCAGGTAGAAGAAAAACAACAGCAGTTTTCGGGTGGCGTGGTTATAGCGTTGACCTGAGCAAACGTGTTTTTAGTACTCTCCTGGCAATTACGGCTAAACTTCTTTTTAAATTATTTTTATATTTTATTTTTATATCCTCGTAGCACAAACAGCAATTTTCTTGGACAAATTCAGGCGTATCTACGTCCATTATAAATTGACTTAAACATAGTCCTCCTAAAACAAGAAGAGCATATTGCATAGACAACGTGGTCGAGGCTAGGCCAGTTAGCCCTGTTAATTCAGCCAGCTCTACTAGCCCAGTTATCCCTGCTAATTCAGCCAGCTCTACTAGCCCAGTTATCCCTGCTAATTCAGCCAGCTCTACTAGTCCAGTTATCCCTGCTAATTCAGCCAGCTCTACTAACCCAGTTAGCCCTGTTAATTCAGCCAGCTCTACTAGCCCAGTTATCCCTGCTAATTCAGCCAGCTCTACTAACCCAGTTATCCCTGCTAATTCAGCCAGCTCTACTAACCCAGTTATCCCTGCTAATTCAGCAAACTCTACTAACCCAGTTATCGCTGCTAATTCAGCCAGCTCTACTAACCCAGTTACCCCTGCTAATTCAGCCAGCTCTACTAACCCAGTTACCCCTGCTAATTCAGCCAGCTCTACTAACCCAGTTATCCCTGCTAATTCAGCCAGCTCTACTAACCCAGTTATCCCTGCTAATTCAGCCAGCTCTACTAACCCAGTTATCCCTGCTAATTCAGCCAGCTCTACTAACCGAGTTAGCCCTGCTAATTCAGCCAGCTCTACTAACCCAGTTAGCCCTGCTATTTCAGCCAGCTCTACTAACCCAGTTAGCCCTTCTAATTCAGCCAGCTCTACTAACCCAGTTATCCCTGCTAATTCAGCCAGCTCTACTAACCCAGTTATCCCTGCTAATTCAGCCAGCTCTACTAACCCAGTTAGCCCTGCTATTTCAGCCAGCTCTACTAACCCAGTTAGCCCTGCTATTTCAGCCAGCTCTACTAACCCAGTTAGCCCTGCTAATTCAGCCAGCTCTACTAACCCAGTTATCCCTGCTAATTCAGCCAGCTCTACTAACCCAGTTATCCCTGCTAATTCAGCCAGCTCTACTAACCCAGTTATCCCTGCTAATTCAGCCAGCTCTACTAACCCAGTTAGCCCTGCTAATTCAGCAAGCTCCTCACACCACGAGTCCGACATGACAACCAATGACGTAGACAACCTAAACAAGAACCAGAACCAACTGGCTTTTTTGGAAGTAATCTCTGCCGTGAGGGCGGATTTTTCCACCAAACTCTAAGGTTCCTAACAGAGATTAGTGAGGTTAAACGTGACCTTCGACCCTACTCCGTGCGATTGCAATAAGCAGAGGAATGCATAACCATGGTGGAAGATATTGTCGTCACTGTCATAACAACAACTGACAAGTTGGAAAAACAGTTGGCGGACCTCACTTCAAAACTAAGATTGCTCGTGAAGCACCACAGGAGGTCTAATTTGAGGCTGGTTTATCGATCCAAAAAAGTGGTCAAATGGTGACGCAGTTACATTTCTTGAGAGATGGCTTCCTGAGGCATTGGGGCCGGACAATTGAAAGAGCCCATTAGCTTCCGTCTCCTACAGGCCTGAGAAACCACCCCTCTCCTCGAGTCCTTATCATGAAGTTTCTCAACTTTCAAGACAACGTCCGAGTGATGCGGAAAGACAGGGCTAAGGGCAAGGTGATATACGGGGACCAAGAGAGCATGTACTTCCTTGACCCTATCCACAGACCTGCACCGAAAAAGAAAAGGCTACGATGGGGTCAAACGTCAGCTCAGGTCCCTCAACATTGCCTATGGAATAACCTTCCCAGCTTTAACAACGCGTGACTTACAATGGACGGTCACACGAGTTTGAATCTCCCTCTCAACCTGAGGCGGTTCATCCGTGGATCTTCTCCTAGTCATGTTGCTGCTGTGAAGTTTGCCACCACTCTGGACTACGGAGAATTAAACCACCTTGGATTATGTGACTGTTGGCAAGCTAATTTACATCAGCTAATTTATTGGCTGCTACTGTAGTAGTGTAGCTCACATAACAGTTAAGTGAAAAATATGGCAGCTAGCCCACTTAAAGATTCCTTATATTATTTGTAGCCTGGATGTGCTCATCAGTTAGCTCCGTTTCTTCTATATGACAGGCGAGATAGCTGTCGATTGAACGTTGGACGTCATGCGGAACCCCTCGCCAACAGCCAATGAAATTGCAGGGCGCCAAATTCAAATTAATTCAAATTTCTCAAACATACAAGTATTAGACACCATTTTAAAGATAAAATTCTCGTTATTAATCCAACCACAGTTTCCGATTTTTCAAAAAGCTTTTCGGCGAAAGCACTTCATATCATTATGTTAGGTCAGCAACTAGTCACAGAAAGCATACAGCGATTTTCCAACCAAAGAGAGGAGACAAAAAGCAGAAATAGAGATAAAATGAATCACTAACCTTTGATATTCTTCATCAGATGACACTCCCGGGACAACATGTTACACAATACATGTATCTTTTGTTCGATCAAGTTCATATTTATATTCAAAAACCTCAGTTTACATTTGGCTTTGCCTCCAAAACATCCAGTGAATTTGCACCGAGCCACATCAATTTACAGAAATACTCATAATAAACATTGATAAAAGATACAAGTGTTATTCACATATTTAAAGATATACTTCTCCTTAATGCAACCGCTGTGTCAGATTTAAAAAAAACTTTACGGAAAAAGCAAACCATGCAATAATCTGAGTACGGCGCTCAGAGACCAACAAAACCCCAAAAGATATCCGCTATGTTGGAATCAACATAAGTCAGAAATAGCATTATAAATATTCACTTACCTTTGATGATCTTCATCAGAATGCACTCCCAGGAATCCCAGTTCCACAATAAATGTTTGATTTGTTCCATAAAGTCCATCATTTATGTCCAAATAACTCCTTTTGGTTCGTGCGTTCAGTACACAATCTAAACTCACGACGCGCGGGCAGGTCCAGGCAAAAGTTCAGACGAAATGTCATATTACAGTTCATAGAAACATGTCAAACAAAGTATAAAATCAATCTTTAGGAGAGAGACCTCCGGGAGAGACCTTACTCCGGGAGAGACCTTACTTATTACAGTTCATAGAAACATGTCAAACGAAGTATAAAATCAATCTTTAGGAGAGAGACCTCTCTGGGAGAGACCTTACTCAATCCCCTCTCATTCGCCCCCAATTCACAGTAGAAGCATCAAACAAGGTTCGAAAGACTGTGACATCTAGTGGAAGCCTTAGGAAGTGCAAAATGACCCCATAGACACTGTGTATTTGATAGGCCAAGAGATGAAAAACTACCAACCTCAGATTTCCCACTTCCTGGTTGGATTTTTCTCAGGTTTTCGCCTGCCATATGTGTTCTGTTATACTCACAGACATGATTCAAACAGTTTTAGAAACTTCAGAGAGTTTTCCAAATCTACTAATAAAATGCATATATTAGCAATTGGGACTGAGTAGCAGGCAGTTTACTCTGGGCACGCTTTTCATTCAAACGTGAAAATGCTGCCCCCTAGCCATAAGAAGTTAACCACTTAAATCTATGTGAACCTTGGAGGACTCAGAACCTGAGAAAAAAGGGAGTACTCATGTTACTCGCAGACATTTAAATCATATTCTCATATAGACTACTTTTAGTTTCTTGCTCATTGCTTCCCAATGTAGCAGGAAGTGGATATGATAGTATTGTTCTGAGTGACCGTTCCCCTGTGTCATTATTCTAGAGGGATACAAAGCTAGTAAAAGGATCCTCAGATGGTTACAAGAGCCAGACTTCTTACATTACATTGGAGTGCAATTACCTACAGGAGAGTGCTCTCCAAGAACAGGGTTGGAGTGAACCAACAGGAGGGTACCTCTCCAGCAACAGGGTTGGAGTTAAAACCTACAGGAGGGTTTCTCTCCAAGAACAGGGTTGGAGTGAACCTACAGGAGGGATTCTCTCCAGGAACAGCGTTGGAGTGAACCTACAGGAGGGTTGTTCTGCAGGAACAGGGTTTGAGTTAAAAAACCTACAGGAGGGTTTCTCCGGGAACAGGGTCGGAGTGAACCTACAGGAGGGTACCTCTCCAGGAACAGGGTTGGAGTTAAAACCTACAGGAGGGTTTCTCTTCAGGAACAAGGTTGGAGTTAAAACCTACATGAGGGTAGCTCTCCAGGAACAGGGTTGGAGTTAAAACCTACAGGAGGGTTTCTCTCCAGGAACAGGGTTGGAGTTAAAACCTACAGGAGGGTACCTCTCCAGGAACAGGGTTGAAGTTAAAACCTACAGGAGGCTTTCTTTCCAGGAACAGGGTTGGAGTTAAAACCTACAGGAGGGTATCTCTCCAGGAACAGGGTTGGATTGAACCTACAGGAGGGTATCTCTCCAGGAATAGGGTCGGAGTGAACCTACAGGACGGTAACTCTCCAGGAACAGGATTGAAGTGACAACCTACAGGAGGGTATCTCTCCAGGAACAAGGTTGGAGTTAAAACCTACAGGAGGGTTTCTCTCCGGGAACAGGGTTGGAGTTAAAACCTACAGGAGGGTTTCTCTCCAGGAACAGGGTTGGAGTTAAAACCTACAGGAGGGTTTCTCTCCAGGAACAGGGTTTGAGTGAACCTACAGGAGGGTTTCTCTCCAGGAACAGGGTTGGAGTTAAAACCTACAGGAGGGTTTCTCTCCAGGAACAGGGTTTGAGTGAACCTACAGGAGGGTTTCTCTCCAGGAACAGGGTTGGAGTTAAAACCTACAGGAGGGTTTCTCTCCAGGAACAGGGTTGGAGTTAAAACCTACAGGAGGGTTTCTCTCCAGGAACAGGGTTGGAGTTAAAACCTACAGGAGGGTTTCTCTCCAGGAACAGAGTTGGAGGGAACCTACAGGAGAGTTGTTCTCCAGGAACAGGGTTTGAGTTAAAACCTACAGGAGGGATCCTCTCCGGGAACAGGGTCGGAGTGAACCTACAGGAGGGTTTCTCTCCAGGAACAGCGTTGGAGTGAACCTACAGGAGGGTTGTTCTGCAGGAACAGGGTTTGAGTTAAAAAACCTACAGGAGGGTTTCTCCGGGAACAGGGTCGGAGTGAACCTACAGGAGGGTACCTCTCCAGGAACAGGGTTGGAGTTAAAACCTACAGGAGGGTTTCTCTTCAGGAACAAGGTTGGAGTTAAAACCTACATGAGGGTAGCTCTCCAGGAACAGGGTTGGAGTTAAAACCTACAGGAGGGTTTCTCTCCAGGAACAGGGTTGGAGTTAAAACCTACAGGAGGGTATCTCTCCAGGAACAGGGTTGGATTGAACCTACAGGAGGGTATCTCTCCAGGAATAGGGTCGGAGTGAACCTACAGGACGGTAACTCTCCAGGAACAGGATTGAAGTGACAACCTACAGGAGGGTATCTCTCCAGGAACAAGGTTGGAGTTAAAACCTACAGGAGGGTTTCTCTCCGGGAACAGGGTTGGAGTTAAAACCTACAGGAGGGTTTCTCTCCAGGAACAGGGTTGGAGTTAAAACCTACAGGAGGGTTTCTCTCCAGGAACAGGGTTGGAGTTAAAACCTACAGGAGGGTTTCTCTCCAGGAACAGGGTTTGAGTGAACCTACAGGAGGGTTTCTCTCCAGGAACAGGGTTGGAGTTAAAACCTACAGGAGGGTTTCTCTCCAGGAACAGGGTTGGAGTTAAAACCTACAGGAGGGTTTCTCTCCAGGAACAGGGTTGGAGTTAAAACCTACAGGAGGGTTTCTCTCCAGGAACAGAGTTGGCGGGAACCTACAGGAGAGTTGTTCTCCAGGAACAGGGTTTGAGTTAAAACCTACAGGAGGGATCCTCTCCGGGAACAGGGTCGGAGTGAACCTACAGGAGGGTACCTCTCCAGGAACAGGGTTGGAGTTAAAACCTACAGGAGGGTTTCTCTCCAGGAACAGAGTTGGAGTTAAAACCTACAGGAGGGTATCTCTCCAGGAACAGGGTTGGAGTGCACCTACAGGAGGGTATATCTCCAGGAACAGCGTTGGAGTGAACCTACAGGAGGGTTCTCTCCAGGAACAGGGTTGGAGGGAACCTACAGGAGAGTTGTTCTCCAGGATCAGGGTTTGAGTTAAAACCTACAGGAGGGTTTCTCCGGGAACAGGGTCGGAGTGAACCTACAGGAGGGTTTCTCTCCAGGAACAGGGTTGGAGTTAAAACCTACAGGAGGGTTTCTCTTCAGGAACAGGGTTGGAGTTAAAACCTACAGGAGGGTAAATCTCCAGGAACAAGGTTGGAGTTAAAACCTACAGGAGGGTTTCTCTCCAGGAACAGGGTTGGAGTTAAAACCTACAGGAGGGTACATCTCCAGAGACAGGGTTGGAGTTAAAACCTACAGGAGGGTTTCTCTCCAGGAACAGGGTTGGAGTTAAAACCTACAGGAGGGTTTCTCCAGGAACAGGGTTGGAGTTAAAACCTACAGGAGGGTTTCTCCAGGAACAGGGTTGGAGTTAAAACCTACAGGAGGGTTTCTCTCCAGGAACAGGGTTGGAGTTAAAACCTACAGGGGGGTAACTCTCCAGGAACAGGGTTTGAGTTAAAACCTACAGGAGGGATTCTCTCCTGGAACAGGGTCGGAGTTTAAACCTACCGGAGGGTCTTTCTCCAAGAACAGGGTTGGAGTTAAAACCTACCGGAGGGTATCTCCAGGATCAGGGTTGGAGTGAACCTACAGGAAGGTGTCTCTCCAGGAAAAGGGTTGGAGTTAAAACCTACAGGAGAGTTTCTCCGGGAACAGCGTTGGAGTTGAAACCTACAGGAGGGATTCTCTCCTGGAACAGGGTCGGAGTTTAAACCTACCGGAGGGTCTTTCTCCAAGAACAGGGTTGGAGTTAAAACCTACCGGAGGGTATCTCCAGGATCAGGGTTGGAGTGAACCTACAGGAAGGTGTCTCTCCAGGATCAGGGTTGGAGTTAAAACCTACCGGAGAGTAATCTCCAGGAACAGGGTTGGAGTTAAAACCTACAGGAGGGTATCTCTCCAGGAACAGGGTTGGAGTTAAAACCTACCGGAGGGTAAATTCCAGGAACAGGGTTGGAGTTAAAACCTACCGGAGGGTAAATTCCAGGAACAGCGAGTTACAATCATAAATAAAACTACAATGTTTTGTTGTTTCTATGTAATTCTAGTCACCTCGCACTTTTATGTAGTTTGCTTTAGATAGTGGGCAAGATAGGTTCCCAATCTCCTAACACGACAACTAGCTACCAAGCCATTTCAGGCTATCAGGTTAGAGTAGCTTTTCTATATATCTCAGCTGGTATGCATAGATAACGTATGCAGAAAATAATATATAGTATAGCATACTGATTATGGCTCTAGACTGCAGAAAACAAATTATGTTTCAGGTGTTTAAAAAAAATCTAACTTTTCCCCCCATTTTCACTCCATCCTCACCAGTCCCGTCTAAAATAACGGAAGCATTGCACTTCTGGGGATGTTTTGTACCTGTTTTTATATATATATATACATGTATATTTAAACACGCACAGGGGCAATAAAGACCTCAAAAAGAGAATTCACACACACACACACACACACACACGTAAACACACATACAAATGTACGATCCTAAACCAGTAATATTACCTGAGATGTTGCCTCGTATTAGTTCCCAAAGCTAATGCCTGGGCTTTAGCTCAGCGGTTTGACACATTTTGTGGCGCATTGATGACCTGAATTCAAATGCAATCCTTTACAAGGTAGGTTAAGGTTGCTGGATCGAATCCCCGAGCTGACAGGATAAAAATCTGTTGTTCTGCCCCTGAACAAGGCAGTTAACCTGCTGTTTCCTGGTAGGCTGTCATTATAAAATAACATTTCTGACTTGCCTAATTAAATAAAATGTATAAAAATAAGTTGGATGTAATTTCTCCACTTCTTACATACAGGTATGTCTTATATATTATATTTAATGTCATAAATACTGTATGCATCCATATTTGGCTGTGTTTTGAAGTATGCAGTATATACTAGTTATTGTTTATGTCCCTCATACGTTCTGTAGAACCCACAAAAATACCTCACAAAATGCACATTTGGCTGAGAAGCACCCTGAGCCCTGACAGTACATCACAAGCATTTTAATAAGCCCCTCCTCCTCACAGCATTTTAATAAGCCCCCCCCCCCCCCACAGCATTTTTAGGTATGCTCCTGTTGCTATGCAACCACATCCTCCAATTTGATGGGTTCAGGAGTACCCCTTTCTCTTTTCTTTCAGCCAATATATCTCTCTCTCTCTCTCTCTCTCTCTCTCTCTCTCTCTCTCTCTCTCTCTCTCTCTCTCTCTCTCTCTCTCTCTCTCTCTCTCTCTCTCTCTCTCTCTCTCTCTCTCTGCTCTCTCTGCTCTCTCTCTCCTACACAACAGGCACATGCTGTACTCTCCCATTCCTTTCTGTTCTCTCTCCCCCTCCTTGTCTATTTTTCTGTCTAACCACTACCCTCTTTCCCCTTTCTTTAACTCAAACTCCCTCTTTGTCTGTCTCTCTCTCTCTCTTTGTCTCTCTCTCTGTCTCTCTTTGTCTCTCTCTCTGTCTCGCTTTGTCTCTGTCTTTGTCTCTGTCTCTCTGTCTCTCTGTCTATCTGTGTCTCTTTGTCTCTCTGTCTTTGTGTCTCTCTCACGTTGTTTCTCTCACTTTGTCTCTCTGTCTCTCTCTGTCTCACTTTGTCTCTTTGTCCCTCTGTCTCTCTCTCTCTGTCTCTCTGTCTCTTTGTCTCTCTCTCTCTCTGTCTCTTTGTCTCTCTCTCTTGTTGTCTCTCCCACTCTCTGTCTCTCTCGCTCTCTCTGTCTCTTTGTCTCTCCCTATCAATCTGTCTCTCCCTCCTTCACTCTGTATCTCTATCTGTCTCTCCCTCCTTCACTCTGTATCTCTATCTGTCTCTCCTTCCTTCCCTCTGTCTCTCCCTCCTTCACTCTGTATCTCTATCTGTCTCTCCCTCCTCCACTCTGAATCTCTATCTATCTGTCTCTCCCTCCTTCACTCTGTATCTCTATCTGTCTCTCCCTCCTTCACTCTGTATCTCTCTCTATCTGTCTCTCCTTCCCTCTGTCTCTCCATCCTTCACTCTGTATCTCTATCTGTCTCTGCCTCCTTCACTCTGTATCTCTATCTGTCTCTGCCTCCTTCACTCTGTATCTCTATCTGTCTCTGCCTCCTTCACTCTGTATCTCTATCTGTCTCTGCCTCCTTCACTCTGTATCTCTATCTGCCTCTGCCTCCTTCACTCTGTATCTCTATCTGTCTCTCCCTACTTCACTCTGTATCTCTATCTGTCTCTGCCTCCTTCACTCTGTATCTCTATCTGTCTCTCCCTACTTCACTCTGTATCTCTATCTGTCTCTCCCTACTTCACTCTGTATCTCTATCTATCTGTCTCTCCCTCCTTCACTCTCGCTATATCTTTCTGTCTGTCTCACTCCTTCACTCTATCTATCTATCTCTCCATTTATCAGTCTGTCTGACTTATTTCAGGAGTACTCCTTTGTCCCTTTCATTCACTGAAATTCTGTCTGTCTGTCTCTCTCTCTCTCTCTCTCTCTCTCTCTCTCTCTCTCTCTCTCTCTCTCTCTCTCTCTCTCTCTCTCTCTCTCTCTCTCTCTCTCTCTCTCTCTCTCTCTCTCTCTCTCTCTCTCTCTCTCTCTCTCTCTCTCTCTCTCTCTCTCTCACACACACACACACACACACACACACACACACACACACACACACACACACACACAACTGCTGGAGTCGACCGGATGTGGAAGTGAAGGGGAAGGCTGGGAGGAGTGCACTAACATTGAGGTGTGTCGCATTAATCACTGTCCCCTGAGGTCCACAGATGGCAATCACACATACAACTAGTAGGGAGATCATGCAGAGTTATGGACTTGTTTTAATGAGTTAGACACGAACTATGACTGATTTCACACACTAGCAGGCAACCACACACACACACACGCACACACGCACGCACACGCACGCGCACACACGCACGCACGCACACACACACGCACACGCGCACACGCACACGCACACGCACACACACACGCACACAGGTTTCCTTATATGAAATCAGTAGACAGAGGCTTTGAGTGAAGATACAAGGATTGTTTGAGCTTTCAGAGGCCCAGTGGTGATGTCAGAATCGTGATATGTAACTATATCTCTCCCTTCACCATCCATAGCTACAGATCAAGTTTCACCCTATTCCCTATATAGCGCACTACTTTTAACCAGGACCCATAGGGTCTAACCCCTATTCCCTATATAGCGCACTACTTTTAACCAGGACCCATAGGGTCTAACCCCTATTCCCTATATAGTGCACTACTTTTAACCAGGACACATAGGGTCTAACCCCTATTCCCCATATAGTGCACTACTTTTAACCAGGACCCATAGGGTCTAACCCCTATTCCTTAAATAGTGCACTACTTTTAACCAGGACCCATAGGGTCTAACCCCTATTCCCTATATAGTGCACTACTTTTAACCAGGACCCATAGAGTCTAACCCCTATTCCCTATATAGTGCACTACTTTTAACCAGGACCCATAGGGTCTAACCCCTATTCCCTATATAGTGCACTACTTTTAACCAGAACCCTATGGGCCCTAAGGCCCTTCGTTTAGCCAACTTCAGTTATCCAATGAAAAGGAATTGACTTAAGAAGCACAGTGCTGAACTACGCAACCCCCCCCCACTACAACCCCCCCCCCCCCCCACTACAACCCCCCCTTTTCAACCCCCCCCCTTCCCCCCCCCCCCCCCCCCACTACAACCCCCCCACTACAACCCCCCCCTTTTCAACCCCCCCACTACAACCCCCCCCTTTTCAACCCCCCCCACTACAACCCCCCCCCCAACTACAACCCCCCCCCCCTTTTCAACCCCCCCCCCACTACAACCCCCCCCACTACAACAATCTAACTGTCCACCAAACCCACGTCCTCAACCCGACAGCACAGCAGGAAGGAAGACGAAATGGGATTATAGAGGGACAAACAGACAGAGAGACAGATGGATGGACTTTAGAAAGAGCAGACGGTATGAAAGAAAGGATACAGAGAGATTGATAGTTCCATTTCCTTTGTTGCCTTATCCCGGGAGACATAATGACACTACTGACAACTATATAAGGATGATATACACGGTAGCTGCCGATTAGTTTATGGAGAGTAGAAGCAGGAAGCTCTTACAAACATTTCAAACAACATCTGTTACACACACACACACACACACACACACACACACACACACACACACACACACACACACACACACACACACACACACACACACACACACACACACACACACACACACACACACACACACACAAGCACAAGCCCCATGCTTACCGTCTGTCACTCCAATTAAAGTCTGCCGTAGGGTGGGAGTTGCTGGTTGGACTGATGATGCAATAATCTCGTATTATGGGTCAACAGTGATGACTGTAGGCCCCAGAAAATAATGTTATTGTGTGTTTCACTGTTGAAATGAGTCCATGGTTTTTAAGTAACACACAAATGTTCATTTTGGAGTGCCAATGGTCATGTTCAAATAGCCAACGTGACGTTCTAAGGGTAGGCATTTTGGGGATGTTAAAATAGTTGCTCAGTGAAATGCCCAAGTCAATATGTCATCCTGGGATTTAAACTCAATTCACATCCTATAAAATGTTCTGAGGAAGAGAGTCGTCTTCAATCCCACGTGTGTTTGACAACAGCTGATAAACAACAGGTGATAAACAACAGCTGATAAACAACAGGTGATAATCAACAGGTGATAATCAACAGCTGATAATCAACAGCTGATAATCAACAGCTGATAATCAACAGGTGATAATCAACAGGTGATAATCAACAGCTGATAAACAACAGCTGATAAACAACAGGTGATAATCAACAGGTGATAATCAACAGGTACAGGTGATAATCAACAGGTGATAATCAACAGGTGATAATCAACAGGTAATAATCAACAGCTGATAAACAACAGGTGATAATGTTGAAGCCTAACTCAGCTCTGTTGAAGTCTAACTCAGCTCTGTTGAAGTCTAACTCAGCTCTGTTGAAGTCTAACTCAGCTCTGTTGAAGTCTAACTCAGCTCTGTTGAAGTCTAACTCAGCTCTGTTGAAGCCTAACTCAGCTCTGTTGAAGCCTAACTCAGCTCTGTTGAAGTCTAACTCAGCTCTGTTGAAGCCTAACTCAGCTCTGTTGAAGTCTAACTCAGCTCTGTTGAAGTCTAACTCAGCTCTGTTGAAGTCTAACTCAGCTCTGTTGAAGTCTAACTCAGCTCTGTTGAAGCCTAACTCAGCTCTGTTGAAGTCTAACTCAGCTCTGTTGAAGCCTAACTCAGCTCTGTTGAAGCCTAACTCAGCTCTGTTGAAGTCTAACTCAGCTCTGTTGAAGTCTAACTCAGCTCTGTTGAAGTCTAACTCAGCTCTGTTGAAGTCTAACTCAGCTCTGTTGAAGTCTAACTCAGCTCTGTTGAAGTCTAACTCAGCTCTGTTGAAGTCTAACTCAGCTCTGTTGAAGTCTAACTCAGCTCTGGTGAAGCCTAACTCAGCTCTGTTGAAGCCTAACTCAGCTCTGTTGAAGTCTAACTCAGCTCTGTTGAAGCCTAACTCAGCTCTGTTGAAGTCTAACTCAGCTCTGTTGAAGTCTAACTCAGCTCTGTTGAAGTCTAACTCAGCTCTGTTGAAGCCTAACTCAGCTCTGTTGAAGTCTAACTCAGCTCTGTTGAAGTCTAACTCAGCTCTGTTGAAGTCTAACTCAGCTCTGTTGAAGCCTAACTCAGCTCTGTTGAAGTCTAACTCAGCTCTGTTGAAGCCTAACTCAGCTCTGTTGAAGTCTAACTCAGCTCTGTTGAAGTCTAACTCAGCTCTGTTGAAGTCTAACTCAGCTCTGTTGAAGCCTAACTCAGCTCTGTTGAAGTCTAACTCAGCTCTGTTGAAGCCTAACTCAGCTCTGTTGAAGTCTAACTCAGCTCTGTTGAAGCCTAACTCAGCTCTGTTGAAGTCTAACTCAGCTCTGTTGAAGTCTAACTCAGCTCTGTTGAAGTCTAACTCAGCTCTGTTGAAGCCTAACTCAGCTCTGTTGAAGTCTAACTCAGCTCTGTTGAAGTCTAACTCAGCTCTGTTGAAGCCTAACTCAGCTCTGTTGAAGTCTAACTCAGCTCTGTTGAAGTCTTACTCAGCTCTGTTGAAGCCTAACTCAGCTCTGTTGAAGTCTAACTCAGCTCTGTTGAAGTCTAACTCAGCTCTGTTGAAGTCTAACTCAGCTCTGTTGAAGCCTAACTCAGCTCTGTTGAAGTCTAACTCAGCTCTGTTGAAGTCTAACTCAGCTCTGTTGAAGCCTAACTCAGCTCTGTTGAAGTCTAACTCAGCTCTGTTGAAGTCTAACTCAGCTCTGTTGAAGTCTAACTCAGCTCTGTTGAAGTCTAACTCAGCTCTGTTGAAGCCTAACTCAGCTCTGTTGAAGTCTAACTCAGCTCTGTTGAAGCCTAACTCAGCTCTGTTGAAGCCTAACTCAGCTCTGTTGAAGTCTAACTCAGCTCTGTTGAAGTCTAACTCAGCTCTGTTGAAGTCTAACTCAGCTCTGTTGAAGTCTAACTCAGCTCTGTTGAAGTCTAACTCAGCTCTGTTGAAGTCTAACTCAGCTCTGTTGAAGTCTAACTCAGCTCTGTTGAAGTCTAACTCAGCTCTGTTGAAGTCTAACTCAGCTCTGTTGAAGCCTAACTCAGCTCTGTTGAAGCCTAACTCAGCTCTGTTGAAGTCTAACTCAGCTCTGTTGAAGCCTAACTCAGCTCTGTTGAAGTCTAACTCAGCTCTGTTGAAGCCTAACTCAGCTCTGTTGAAGTCTAACTCAGCTCTGTTGAAGTCTAACTCAGCTCTGTTGAAGCCTAACTCAGCTCTGTTGAAGTCTAACTCAGCTCTGTTGAAGTCTAACTCAGCTCTGTTGAAGTCTAACTCAGCTCTGTTGAAGCCTAACTCAGCTCTGTTGAAGTCTAACTCAGCTCTGTTGAAGCCTAACTCAGCTCTGTTGAAGTCTAACTCAGCTCTGTTGAAGTCTAACTCAGCTCTGTTGAAGCCTAACTCAGCTCTGTTGAAGTCTAACTCAGCTCTGTTGAAGTCTAACTCAGCTCTGTTGAAGCCTAACTCAGCTCTGTTGAAGTCTAACTTAGCTCTGTTGAAGTCTAACTCAGCTCTGTTGAAGTCTAACTCAGCTCTGTTGAAGTCTAACTCAGCTCTGTTGAAGCCTAACTCAGCTCTGTTGAAGTCTAACTCAGCTCTGTTGAAGTCTAACTCAGCTCTGTTGAAGTCTAACTCAGCTCTGTTGAAGCCTAACTCAGCTCTGTTGAAGTCTAACTCAGCTCTGTTGAAGTCTAACTCAGCTCTGTTGAAGTCTAACTCAGCTCTGTTGAAGCCTAACTCAGCTCTGTTGAAGCCTAACTCAGCTCTGTTGAAGCCTAACTCAGCTCTGTTGAAGTCTAACTCAGCTCTGTTGAAGTCTAACTCAGCTCTGTTGAAGTCTAACTCAGCTCTGTTGAAGCCTAACTCAGCTCTGTTGAAGTCTAACTCAGCTCTGTTGAAGTCTAACTCAGCTCTGTTGAAGCCTAACTCAGCTCTGTTGAAGTCTATCTCAGCTCTGTTGAAGTCTAACTCAGCTCTGTTGAAGTCTAACTCAGCTCTGTTGAAGTCTAACTCAGCTCTGTTGAAGCCTAACTCAGCTCTGTTGAAGTCTAACTCTGCTCTGTTGAAGCCTAACTCAGCTCTGTTGAAGTCTAACTCAGCTCTGTTGAAGTCTAACTCAGCTCTGTTGAAGTCTATCTCAGCTCTGTTGAAGTCTAACTCAGCTCTGTTGAAGTCTAACTCAGCTCTGTTGAAGTCTAACTCAGCTCTGTTGAAGCCTAACTCAGCTCTGTTGAAGTCTAACTCTGCTCTGTTGAAGCCTAACTCAGCTCTGTTGAAGTCTAACTCAGCTCTGTTGAAGTCTAACTCAGCTCTGTTGAAGTCTAACTCAGCTCTGTTGAAGTCTAACTCAGCTCTGTTGAAGTCTAACTCAGCTCTGTTGAAGTCTAACTCTGCTCTGTTGAAGCCTAACTCAGCTCTGTTGAAGTCTAACTCTGCTCTGTTGAAGCCTAACTCAGCTCTGTTGAAGTCTAACTCAGCTCTGTTGAAGTCTAACTCAGCTCTGTTGAAGTCTAACTCAACCCTGTTGTTATGAGGTATATGAGGTGATGTTTTCTTGTGATCCACAAAAGCCTCAGTAGCCAGGTTCAACTGGGTTCAACTGGGTTCATCGGGGTTCAACTGGGTTCAACTGGGTTGAACTACGTTCAACTGGGTTCAACTGGGTTCAACTAGGTTAATCTGGGTTCATCGGGGTTCATCGGGGTTCAACTGGGTTCAACTGGGTTCATCTGGGTTCAACTGGGTTCATCGGGGTTCAACTGGGTTCATCTGGGTTCATCTGGATTCAATCTGCATCTCTAATTCCTCCACTAAACCACTATACCAAATCAGTTACCCACCGTGCATGAGTGTGTGTGCGTGTGTGAGTGCACCTCGCGCATGTTTGCGTGCATGCTGTAATTTCCCTTCTAAACGACTATTCAGTGTTAAACAGATTATCCTATATTATGCTATTAGGTCAGCCTCCGCATATCAATAACAACCATTAGTTGTAATCGCTCTTTAATTAGTGATTTGTGCATTGTGTGTGTGTGTGTGTGTGTGTGTGTGTGTGTGTGTGTCTGATCATCTGACATTTAATTTCCCCCAACTGTTGTTTTCAGATTGTTCAAAGCAAAGACATTACTCTTACCGTACCTCTGTTGTATAGTGTTTTCACATCAACCTACACTGCCTCTAGAGCAGTGTTGACCCTATGTTTCAGGTCAATTTAACCCGGTAGTAAAAGTAACAACACTGAAATACTATTTAATAAATACAAAATCACCATGACCCTTCATCTAGTCCTTTAGGTAGGGCTGAAGAACTTATAAAAAATATTTAAAAAGTTCTCCATAGTTGATCTGTATTTTACCTGCACTTTGACCTTAGGGGCAGAGACATGGATTCCTGGGCATTAAAGGTCTAACCATGACGACCAGAAGGATATAATTATGTTTCTCCTGTGATGTTCACAGGCCGAGGGACAGGGAGCTGAAATTTGGCCCCAAAAAACGAATTGAAATGTTGTCATAAAATGTCAATAAATGTAATTGTAAAAAAAAAAGAAGAAGAATGATGACTTTGGAACATGTGTCAAACATTTGGCTCAAAAAATTTTGAAGTTGGGTCTATCAACAACATATGAAATAGATGCTAGAGGTTAAAATCATGTATTTATATATTTATTCATTTGTTTGACCTAGAACATCATCCGTGTACAGCCTTTTTGAATATAAGGGAAGGGCTAGAATCACTCTGTTAAAAAAGGTTCAATCTCGTGGTGTACAAAGAAACATCTTCATTAGGACATTGAAGACAGAGGAAGGGGAAACATCTTCATTAGGACATTGAAGACAGAGGAAGGGGAAACATCTTCATTAGGACATTGAAGACAGAAGAAGGAGAAACATCATTAGGACATTGAAGACAGAGGAAGGAGAAACATCATTAGGACATTGAAGACAGAGGAAGGAGAAACATCATTAGGACATTGAAGACAGAAGAAGGAGAAACATCATTAGGACATTGAAGACAGAGGAAGGAGAAACATCTTGATCAAATCAAGTCACATTTCATTGGCCACAAACACGTGTTTAGCAGATGTTATAGCGGGTGTAGCGAAATGCTTGTGTTTCTAGTTCCGACAGTGCAGTAATATCTAACAAGTAATATCTAACAATTTCACAACATGAACTCAATTCACACAAATCTAAATAAAGGAATAGAATTAAGAATATATAAATATATGGATGAGCAATGTCAGAGCGGCCTAGACTAAGATACAGTAGAATAGAACAGTATATACATATGAGACGAGTTATGCAAATATGTAAGCATTATTAAAGTGACGAGTGTTCCATTTATTAAAGTTGCCAGTGATTTCAAGTCTATGTATATGGGGCAGCAGTCTCTAATGTGCTAGTGATGGCTATTTAATAGTCTGATGGCCTTGAGATAGAAGCTGTTTATCAGTCTCTCAGTCCCAGCTTTGATGCACCTGTACTGACCTTGCCTTCTGGATGATAGCGGTGTGAACAGACAGTGGCTCGGGTGGTTGTTGTCCTTAATTATCTTTTTGGCCTTCCTGTGACATCGGGTGCTGTAGGTGTCATGGAGGGCAGGAAGTTTGCCCCCGGTGATGCGTTGTGCAGACCGTACCACCCTCTGGAGAGCCCTGCGGTTGCAAGCGTAGCAGTTGCCATACCAGGCGGTGATACAGCCTGACAGGATGCTCTCAATTGTGCATCTGTAAAATTTTGTGAGGGTTTTAGGTGACAAGATACATTTCTTCAACCTCCTTCTTCACACACCAAGGAACTTGAAGCTTTCCACCTACTCCACTACTGTCCCGTCAATGTGGATGGGGGGGTGCTCACTCTGCTGTTTCCTGAAGTCCACGATCATCTCCTTTGTTTTGTAATGTTGAGTGAGAGGTTATTTTCCTGCACCACACTCCGAGAGCTCTGACCTCCTCCCTGTAGGCTGTCTCGTCATTGTTGGTAATCAGGCCTACTACTGTTGTGTCGTCTGTAAACTTGATGATTGAGTTGGAGGCGTGCATAACCACGCAGTCATGGGTGAAGAGGGTGTACAGGAGGGGGCAGAGCACACACCCTTGTGGGGCCCCGGTGTCGAGGATCAGCAAAGTAGATGTGTTGTTTCCTACCTTCACCACCTGGGGGCAGCCTGTCAGGAATTCCAGGACCCAGTTGCACAAGGCGGGGTTCAGACCCAGGGCCTCAAGCTTAATGAAGAGCAAAAAGGGTACTATGGTGTTGAATGCTGAGCTATAGTCAATGAACAGCATTGTCACATAGGTATTCCTCTTGTCCATATGGGACAGGGCAGTGTGCAGTATGATGGCGATTGCATCGTCTATGGATCTATTGGGGCAGTAAGCAAATGTAATTGTGTGTAGGCTGACAGGTAAGGTAGAGGTGATATGATCCTTGACTAGTCTCTCAAAGCACTTCATGATGACAGAAGTGAGCGCTACGGGTCATTAAGTTCAGTTACCTTAGCTTTCTTGGGAACAGGAACAATGGTGGCCATATTGAAGCATGTGAGGACCAGCAGACTGGGATAGGGAGAGATTTGAATATGTCCGTAAACACACCAGCCAGCTGGTCTGCGCATGCTCTGAGGACGCGGCTTGAGATGTCGTCTGGGCGAGGGTTAACACGCTTAAATGTCTTCCTCACGTTGGCCACGGAAAAGGAGAGCCCACTGTCCGTGGTAGCGGGCCACGTCGGTGGCACTGTGTTATCCTCAAATGGTGCGAAGAAGATGTTTAGCTTGTCCGGGAGCAAGACGTCGGTGTCCGTGACGTGGCTAGTTTTCCTTTTGTAGACCGTGATGGTCTGTACACCCTGCCACATGCGTCTCGTGTCTGAGCCGTTGAATTGCGACTTGCGACTTGCCAAGAGTGTGCAAAGCTGTCATCAAGGCAGTTAAGAACACATTTTTATTTTCAACAACGGCCTAGGAACGGTAGGTTATCTGCCTTGTTCAGGGGCAGAACGACAGATGTTTAACTTGACAGCTCGGGGATTCGATCTTGCAACCTTTCGGTTACTAGTCCAACACTCTAATCACTAGGCTACCTGCCGCCTTTGAATGAGTAGGTGTTCTAAAACTTTGGACCGGTAGTGTAGGTAATAAGAGAAGATTGGTAATGAGAGGGAAGAGGTAATGAGAGGAAATTAGTGAAAATAGGTCATGAGAAAATAGCTAATGAGAGAAGAGGGAAAGAGAGAAGAAGTAGAAATTCCCTGTCTTTTGTCAGTTAGGATCACCACTTTATTTTAAGAATGTGAAATAACAGAATAATAGTAGAGAGAATTACTTACTTCAGCTTTTATTTATTTCATCACATTCCCAGTGGGTCAGAAGTTTACATATTAGTACTTGGTAGCATTGTCTTTAAATTGTTTAACTTGGGTCAAATGTTTCGGGTAGCCTTCCACAAGCTTCCCACAATAAGTTGGGTGAAATTTGGTCCATTCCTCCTGACAGAGCTGGTGTAACTGAGTCAGGTTTGTAGGCCTCCTTGCTCGCACACGCTTTTTCAGTTCTGCCCACAAATGTTCTATAGGATTGAGCTCAGGGCTTTGTGATGGCCACTCCAATACCTTGACTTTGTTGTCCTTAAGCCATTTTGCCACAACTTTGGAAGTATGCTTGGGGTCATTGTCCATTTGGAAGACCCACTTGTGACCAAGCTTTAACTTCCTGACTCATGTCTTGAGATGTTGCTTCAATATATCCACATAATTTTCTTTCCTCATGATGCCATCAATTTTGTGAGTTGCACCAGTCCCTCCTGCAGTAAAGCACACCCACAACATGATGCTGCCACCCCCGTGCTTCACGGTTGGGATGGTGTTCTTCGGCTTGCAAGCCTCCCCCTTTTTCCTCCAAACATAACGATGATCATTATGGCCAAACAGTTCTATTTTTGTTTCATCAGACCAGAGGACATTTCTCCAAAATTCCAAAGGTCTTTGTCCCCATGTGCAGTTGCAAACTGTAGTCTGGCCTTTTTATGGCAGTTATGGAGCAGTGGCTTCTTCCTTGCTGAGCGGACTTTCAGGTTATGTCGATATAGGACTCGTTTTACTGTGGATGTAGATACTTTTGTACCTGTTTCCTCCAGCATCTTCACAAGTTCATTTGCTGTTTGGGGCGGCAGCGTAGCCTAGTGGTTAGAGCGTTGGACTAGTAACCGAAAGGTTGCGAGATCGAATCCCCGAGCTGACAAGGTACAAATCTGTCGTTCTGCCCCTGAACAGGCAGTTAACCCACTGTTCCTAGGCCGTCATTTAAAATAAGAATTTGTTCTTAACTGACTTGCCTAGTAAAATAAAGGTAAAAAACAAACAAAAAAAAAAAAAGTTCATTTGCTGTGTTTCTGCGATTGATTTGCACTTTTTGCACCAAAGTACATTCATGCTGATTGCTTTTCCCATGCTGCCAAGGAAAGAGGCACTGAGTTTGAAGGTAGGCCTTGAAATACATCCACAGGTACACCTCCAATTGACTAAAATGATGTCAATCAGCCAAACAGAAGCTTCTAAAGCCATGACATCATTTTCTGAAATTTTCCAAGCTGTTTAAATGCACAGTCAACTTAGTGTATTTAAACTTCTGACCCACTGGAATTGTGATACAGTGAATTATAAGTGAAATAGTCTGTCTGTAAACAATTGTTGGAAAAATGACTTGTGTCATACACAAAGTAGATGTCCTAACTGACTTGCCAAAACTATAGTTTGTTAACAAGAAATCTGTGGAGTGGTTTAAAAAAAGAAATAATGACTCCAACATAAGTGTATGTAAACTTCCGACTTCAACTGTAGGTAATGAAAGGTAATGAGAGATAATAGGTCATGAGAGAAGAGAGGGAATTGGAGAAAAGACATAATGAGAATGAGAGGTAATGCGTGTTAATGAGAGAAAATTGATAATGAGAGAAAATAGGTAATGAGAGAAGTGAAATTGAGAGAAGAGGGAATGAGAGAAGAGAGGTAATGACAGAAGAGAGGTAATGACAGAAGAGAGGTAATGACAGAAGAGAGGTAATGACAGAAGAGAGGTAATGACAGAAGAGAGGTAATGACAGAAGAGAGAATGAGGCATCTACGCATCTATTTCATTTCTTAGACATGGTGATGTGAGATGTTTAATTCTACACATCTATTTCATTTCTTAGACATGGTGATGTGAGATGTGTAATTCCATGCCAGAGTTACACACATTCTCTCTTATGATTCCCCTCTGTTTATACCTATTTGAAGAGACTTTGATCATCTCTCTGTGTCTGATGCTGTTTTTCCCAGATGTCCATAATGTTACGGAGCCAGGCAGGCGGAGAGGGAAATTAGCTTAGTGTTTTGCTACACAGAAAAACGCTAAAGATTTTGCAATCAGTGCAACGCACCAGCAACCTGCACATTGTTGACAAGAAAAAAAGAGTCACCCTAAAACACTGATCTCAGATAAGTTTAGTGTTTTTATGTCAGATGGTTAAGGTTAGGGTTTGAGAAAGATAAGCTGATCCTAGATCTGTGCTTCAGGGCAACCCAGAGTGTGTCTGTTACCAGGGTTTAAAATGTAATATGGAAGATCACCGGGAACAGAAACATACCACATTCAGTCGAAAACAGGAAAAACACACAAACAGTTTCAAAGACTTATCCAAACTAATTTGCATGAGATTTCAGAAACATTTGAGTCCTTTTGCCACATCATAAAATAAACTTTATATATCCCGATTGTCAGCTGTACGACAGTTTTAACGCTTTATAATGTGAATATCAAGATTTTACTGCTAAATATGTAGCTGTCAATTTTAAATAAATAATCGGAGATGCGTGACTGGAATTTGCTCAAACCAATGTTCTGTTCGGTGTATGTAGTTGATATCTGCGTCCCAAATGGCACCCTATTCCCTACATACCGATGTAGGATCTTAATTTGACCAGTTTCTCACAGCTGGAAAATAATCCTGCAGCAAAAGGAAATGTGAATTATTACGTGGATTATAATTAATGGACCTTTTTCATAATAAAAAAAATGTGTTAGCATAAATCAAATCTGACATTTTTAAGTGGAAATTACAAACTTTAGAAGCCGTTTTAACCTTGAATACACTACAATCTTCTACAACAGAGAAATCCTATTAAGATAGCATGGACCCTATGTGCTGTATATTTACAGACGATGTATCTGTTCACTACGTACAGTACTTAATTGGAAATCTACGCACTCCTTCACATAGTCTTCACATTTTGCTGTCTTAAAATTACATCCAAAAATGGATTACATCAGATTTGTTTTCCTACTGCGGTACAAAACCTACTCCGCATTCTCCAAAATTATAGAACATTTTCCAAATTCATAAAAAAATATTTAATGAAGATGTGTTGATTGTGTATGTCTTCACACACCAGAGTTAACATTTGGTAGAAGTACCTTTGGCAGCAATTACAGCTGTGAATCATTTTGAATAAGATTCTACCAACTTTGCACAACTCATAGGGCAACATAAACAGGTTTATATTGTTTTTGCTAAAATTGCTCATGCTCAGAAATATTTGATTGGGAGTCATTGATGGACAGCAATATTCAAACCTTGTCTGATTTTACATTTACATTTACATTTAAGTCATTTAGCAGACGCTCTTATCCAGAGCGACTTACAAATTGGTGCATTCACCTTATGACATCCAGTGGAACAGCCACTTTACAATAGTGCATCTAAATCTTTTAAGGGGGGGGGGGGGGGAGAAGGGATTACTTTATCCTATCCTAGGTATTCCTTAAAGAGGTGGGGTTTCAGGTGTTTCCGGAAGGTGGTGATTGACTCCGCTGTCCTGGCGTCGTGAGGGAGTTTGTTCCACCATTGGGGGGCCAGAGCAGCGAACAGTTTTGACTGGGCTGAGCGGGAACTGTACTTCCTCAGTGGTAGGGAGGCGAGCAGGCCAGAGGTGGATGAACGCAGTGCCCTTGTTTGGGTGTAGGGCCTGATCAGAGCCTGGAGGTACTGAGGTGCCGTTCCCCTCACAGCTCCGTAGGCAAGCACCATGGTCTTGTAGCGGATGCGAGCTTCAACTGGAAGCCAGTGGAGAGAGCGGAGGAGCGGGGTGACGTGAGAGAACTTGGGAAGGTTGAACACCAGACGGGCTGCGGCGTTCTGGATGAGTTGTAGGGGTTTAATGGCACAGGCAGGGAGCCCAGCCAACAGCGAGTTGCAGTAATCCAGACGGGAGATGACAAGTGCCTGGATTAGGACCTGCGCCGCTTCCTGTGTGAGGCAGGGTCGTACTCTGCGGATGTTGTAGAGCATGAACCTACAGGAACGGGCCACCGCCTTGATGTTAGTTGAGAACGACAGGGTGTTGTCCAGGATCACGCCAAGGTTCTTAGCGCTCTGGGAGGAGGACACAATGGAGTTGTCAACCGTGATGGCGAGATCATGGAACGGGCAGTCCTTCCCCGGGAGGAAGAGCAGCTCCGTCTTGCCGAGGTTCAGCTTGAGGTGGTGATCCGTCATCCACACTGATATGTCTGCCAGACATGCAGAGATGCGATTCGCCACCTGGTCATCAGAAGGGGGAAAGGAGAAGATTAGTTGTGTGTCGTCTGCATAGCAATGATAGGAGAGACCATGTGAGGTTATGACAGAGCCAAGTGACTTGGTGTATAGCGAGAATAGGAGAGGGCCTAGAACAGAGCCCTGGGGGACACCAGTGGTGAGAGCACGTGGTGAGGAGACAGATTCTCGCCACGCCACCTGGTAGGAGCGACCTGTCAGGTAGGACGCAATCCAAGCGTGGGCTGCGCCGGAGATGCCCAACTCGGAGAGGGTGGAGAGGAGGATCTGATGGTTCACAGTATCGAAGGCAGCCGATAGGTCTAGAAGGATGAGAGCAGAGGAGAGAGAGTTAGCTTTAGCAGTGCGGAGCGCCTCCGTGATACAGAGAAGAGCAGTCTCAGTTGAATGACTAGTCTTGAAACCTGACTGATTTGGATCAAGAAAGTCATTCTGAGAGAGATAGAGGGAGAGCTGGCCAAGGACGGCACGTTCAAGAGTTTTGGAGAGAAAAGAAAGAAGGGATACTGGTCTGTAGTTGTTGACATCGGAGGGATCGAGTGTAGGTTTTTTCAGAAGGGGTGCAACTCTCGCTCTCTTGAAGACGGAAGGGACGTAGCCAGCGGTCAGGGATGAGTTGATGAGCGAGGTGAGGTAAGGGAGAAGGTCTCCGGAAATGGTCTGGAGAAGAGAGGAGGGGATAGGGTCAAGCGGGCAGGTTGTTGGGCGGCCGGCCGTCACAAGACGCGAGATTTCATCTGGAGAGAGAGGGGAGAAAGAGGTCAGAGCACAGGGTAGGGCAGTGTGAGCAGAACCAGCGGTGTCGTTTGACTTAGCAAACGAGGATCGGATGTCGTCGACCTTCTTTTCAAAATGATTGACGAAGTCATCTGCAGAGAGGGAGGAGGGGGGGGGAGGGGGAGGAGGATTCAGGAGGGAGGAGAAGGTGGCAAAGAGCTTCCTAGGGTTAGAGGCAGATGCTTGGAATTTAGAGTGGTAGAAAGTGGCTTTAGCAGCAGAGACAGAAGAGGAAAATGTAGAGAGGAGGGAGTGAAAGGATGCCAGGTCCGCAGGGAGGCGAGTTTTCCTCCATTTCCGCTCGGCTGCCCGGAGCCCTGTTCTGTGAGCTCGCAATGAGTCGTCGAGCCACGGAGCGGGAGGGGAGGACCGAGCCGGCCTGGAGGATAGGGGACATAGAGAGTCAAAGGATGCAGAAAGGGAGGAGAGGAGGGTTGAGGAGGCAGAATCAGGAGATAGGTTGGAGAAGGTTTGAGCAGAGGGAAGAGATGATAGGATGGAAGAGGAGAGGGTAGCGGGGGAGAGAGAGCGAAGGTTGGGACGGCGCGATACCATCCGAGTAGGGGCAGTGTGGGAAGTGTTGGATGAGAGCGAGAGGGAAAAGGATACAAGGTAGTGGTCGGAGACTTGGAGGGGAGTTGCAATGAGGTTAGTGGAAGAACAGCATCTAGTAAAGATGAGGTCGAGCGTGTTGCCTGCCTTGTGAGTAGGGGGGGAAGGTGAGAGGGTGAGGTCAAAAGAGGAGAGGAGTGGAAAGAAGGAGGCAGAGAGGAATGAGTCAAAGGTAGACGTGGGGAGGTTAAAGTCGCCCAGAACTGTGAGAGGTGAGCCGTCCTCAGGAAAGGAGCTTATCAAGGCATCAAGCTCATTGATGAACTCTCCGAGGGAACCTGGAGGGCGATAAATGATAAGGATGTTAAGCTTGAAAGGGCTGGTAACTGTGACAGCATGGAATTCAAAGGAGGCGATAGACAGATGGGTAAGGGGAGAAAGAGAGAATGACCACTTGGGAGGGATGAGGATCCCGGTGCCACCACCCCGCTGACCAGAAGCTCTCGGGGTGTGCGAGAACACGTGGGCGGACGAAGAGAGAGCAGTAGGAGTAGCAGTGTTATCTGTGGTGATCCATGTTTCCGTCAGTGCCAAGAAGTCGAGGGACTGGAGGGAGGCATAGGCTGAGATGAACTCTGCCTTGTTGGCCGCAGATCGGCAGTTCCAGAGGCTACCGGAGACCTGGAACTCCACGTGGGTCGTGCGGGCTGGGACCACCAGATTAGGGTGGCCGCGGCCACGCGGTGTGGAGCGTTTGTATGGTCTGTGCAGAGAGGAGAGAACAGGGATAGACAGACACATAGTTGACAGGCTACAGAAGAGACTACGCTAATGCAAATGAGATTGGAATGACAAGTGGACTACGCGTCTCGAATGTTCAGAAAGTTAAGCTTACGTAGCAAGAATCTTATTGACTAAAATGATTAAGATGATACAGTACTGCTGAAGTAGGCTAGCTGGCAGTGGCTGCGTTGTTGACTTTGTAGGCTAGCTGGCAGTGGCTGCGTTGTTGACACTACACTAATCAAGTCGTTCCGTTGAGTGTAATAGTTTCTACAGTGCTGCTATTCGGGGGCTAGCTGGCTAGCTAGCAGTGTTGATTACGTTACGTTGCGTTAAAAGAACGACAATAGCTGGCTAGCTAACCTAGAAAATCGCTCTAGACTACACAATTATCTTTGATACAAAGACGGCTATGTAGCTAGCTATGTAGCTAGCTACGATCAAACAAATCAAACCGTTGTACTGTAATGAAATAAAATGAAAATGTGATACTACCTGTGGAGCGAAGCGGAATGCGACCGGGTTGTTGAGTGCGGAAGTTCTATTCGGTAGACGTTGGCTAGCTGTTGGCTAGCTAGCAGTGTCTCCTACGTTAAGGACGACAAATAGCTGGCTAGCTAACCTCGGTAAATTAAGATAATCACTCTAAAACTACACACTCTAAACTACACGATTATCTTGGATACGAAGACAGCAAAGACAACTATGTAGCTAGCTAACACTACACTAATCAAGTCGTTCAGTTGAGTGTAATAGTTGCACAGTGCTGCTATTCGGTAGACGGTGGACGTTTGCTAGCTGGCTAGCTGCTGGGCAGATAGCAGTGTAGACTGCGTTAGGACGACGAAATACGATAATTACGCAATTGTCTTTGATACAAAGACGGCTATGTAGCTAGCTAAGAAGAAATTGCTAAGATTAGACAAATCAAACCGTTGTACTATAATGAAATGTAATGAAATGTAATGAAAAGTTATACTACCTGCGGACCAAAGTGCGAATGCGACCGCTCGCTCCAACCCGGATGTAGACATTTTCAAGCAAAGTCAAGTCAGGACTGACACTGGAACATTCAGGGACACAGGAACACCTGTTAAAAATCCATTCCAGTGTGTCTTTGGCATAAACTGATCAGGCCCTACACCCAAACAAGGGCACTACACCCAAACAAGGGCACTGCGTTCATCCACCTCTGGCCTGCTCGCCTCCCTACCTCTGAGGAAGTACAGTTCCCGCTCAGCCCAGTCAAAACTGTTCGCTGCTCTGGCACCCCAATGGTGGAACAAACTCCCTCACGACGCCAGGTCAGCGGAGTCAAACACCACCTTCCGGAGACACCTGAAACCCCACCTCTTTAAGGAATACCTAGGATAGGATAAAGTAATCCTTCTAACCCCCCCCCCCCCCCTTAAAAGAGTTAGATGCACTGTTGTAAAGTGGTTGTTCCACTGGATATCATAAGGTGAATGCACCAATTTGTAAGTCGCTCTGGATAAGAGCGTCTGCTAAATGACTTAAATGTAAATGTAAAATAAACATTTGTGTAATTGTCCCACTGAAAAATAAAACTATCCCAGGGGTAGGTATTCATAAGAACGAGGCAGGGTTTCCTCTATCTTTTTATCTGGGCTTTGCTCCTTTCATATTTTTTTCATCCTGACAAACTCCCCAGTCTCTGCCGGAGACAAGCATACCCATAACATGAGGCTACCACCACAAAATCTGATATGAGGAAAATCCGTCATCAGTCATCAGAAAAACTAAAACTTGGAAAGAGTTTTATTTTTTACACAGGTCAATTAGATTAAATGTAATGCCAAAGACACTCCAGAAAGTCTCTCCAAAATGTGTTCAGTGTTCCTGAGTGGTTCCGTCTCAGTCCTGGCCTTATTTTATTTGAAAATCAGATTCAAGGTTTATGATATTGCTGTCTATCAATGATTCCAAATCAAATTTACTGAGCTTGATCGATTATGACAAAAACAATGGATATATGTTGCCTTATGAGTTGCGCAAAGTTGGTAGATTCACAGCTGTAATGGGTCACAAAGGTTCTTCCACCAAGTATTAACTATGGGATGCTACCACCAAGTATTGACTATGGGATGTTCCCACAAAGTATTAACTATGGGATGCTCCCATCAAGTATTGACTCTGGGGTACTACCACCAAGTATTGACTATGGGATGCTCCCATCAAGTATTAACTATGGGATGCTACCACCAAGTATTGACTATGGGATGCTCCCATCAAGTATTAACTATGGGATGCTACCACCAAGTATTGACTATGGGATGCTCCCATCAAGTATTAACTATGGGATGCTACCACCAAGTATTAACTATGGGATGCTACCACCAAGTATTGACTATGGGATGCTCCCATCAAGTATTAACTATGGGATGCTACCACCAAGTATTAACTATGGGATGCTCCCATCAAGTAACTATGGGATGCTACCACCAAGTATTAACTATGGGATGCTACCACCAAGTATTGACTATGGGATGCTCCCATCAAGTATTAACTATGGGATGCTACCACCAAGTATTGACTATGGAATGCTCCCACCAAGTATTAACTATGGGGTGTTCCCATCAAGTATTGACTATGGGGTGTTCCCATCAAGTATTGACTATGGGATGCTACCACCAAGTATTAACTATGGGATGCTCCAAGTATTAACTATGGGGTGTTCCCACCAAGTATTAACTATGGGATGCTCCCATCAAGTATTGACTCTAGGGTACTACCATCAAGTATTAACAATGGGATGCTTCCACCAAGTATTTTAGCTCTGGATGTGAAGACATACACAGTCAAGATATGTTTGTTATATATTTTTTATTAATTTGGAATATTTTCCATAATTTTTCTTCCACTTTGAAGATATGAATTAGGTTGTGTAGGAAACAAATCCAATCTATTCATTCCATTTTTAGATTTAATATTAAGGCATCAAAATTTGAAGATTTGTAGACTTTCGCTAGTGACTGTACGTTTCCAGGTTGGAGAGAGAGAGAGAGAGAGAGAGAGAGAGAGAGAGAGAGAGAGAGAGAGAGAGAGAGAGAGAAAGAGAGAGAGAGAGAGAGAGAGAGAGAGACACTGATCACCCCAATCCACCACAGTAGAGACAATTTTGACCCCAATAACTACCGTGTGATATGCATCAACAGCAACCTTGGGAAAATCCTCTGCATTATCATTAACAGCAGACTCGTATATTTCCTCAGTGAAAACAATGTACTCAGCAAATGTCAAATTGGATATTTACCTTATGACAGACCATGTATTCACCTTGCACACCCTAATTGTCAAACAAACAAACCAAAACAAAGCCATAGTCTTCTCATGCTATGTTGATTTCAAATGAATCTTTCGACTCAATGTTGCATGAGGGTCTGCTATACAAATTTATGGAAAGTGGTGTTAGTGGAAAAACATACAACATTATAAAATCCATGTAAACAAACAATAAGTGTCCGGTTTAAAATTGTCAAAAAACACACACATTTCTTTCCACCGGGCCGGGGTGTGAGACAGGGATGCAGCTTAAGCCCCACCCTCTTCAACATATATATCAACGAATTGGCGACTAGAACAGTCTTCATCACCCGGCATCACCCTAAAAGAATCTGAAGTCAAATGTCTACTGTTTTCTGATGATCTGGTGCTTCTGTCACCAACCAAGGAGTGCCTACAGCAGCACCTAGATCTTCTGCACAGATTCTGTCAGACCTGGGCCTTGACAGTAAATATCAGTAAGACAAAAATAATGGTGTTCCAAAAAAGGTCCAGTTGCCAAGACCACAAATACAAATTCCACCTAGACACCGTTGACCTAGGCAACACAAAAAAACGATACATACCTTGGCTTAAACATCAGCGCCACAGGTAACTTCCACAAAGCTGTGAACGATCTAACAGACAAGGTAAGAAGGGCATTCTATGCCATAAAAAGGAAAATAAAATTTGACATACCAATTAGGATCTAGCTAAAAATACTTGAATCAGTTATAGAACCCATTGCCCTTTATGGTTGTGAGGTCTTGGGTCTGCTCACCATCTAAGAATTGACAAAATGGGAGAGTGAGAGAGAGAGAGAGAGAGAGAGAGAGAGAGAGAGAGAGAGAGAGAGAGAGAGAGAGAGAGAGAGAGGGAGAGCAAAAATAGCAAAAACCATTAGTGGCCAATGTCTGACGCTGGCATCTTCAAATCTCATTACCTTTGCCTGATGCAATACGAAGGCAATACACAGCGTAACAGTGTGATCTCTCTCTCTCCCTCTCTCTCTACCTAGCCTCTTTGCCCCTGGCCACTCTCTCTCTCTTTTTTTCCCTCAGTATTGCTCTGTTCCCTATCTCTCTTTGTCTCCCCCATCACAATCTCTTCCTCTCCTTTCGCCCTCTCTTTCATTATCGTTGCCTCTACCTTTCAGGTATTACACTGTCTGTCTGTCTGTCTGTCTGTCTGTCTGTCTGTCTGTCTGTCTGTCTGTCTGTCTGTCTGTCTGTCTGTCTGTCTGTCTGTCTGTCTGTCTGTCTGTCTGTCTGTCTGTCTGTCTGTCTGTCTGTCTGTCTGTCTGTCTGTCTGTCTGTCTGTCTGTCTGTCTGTCTGTCTGTCTGTCTGTCTGTCTGTCTGTCTGTCTGTCTGTCTGTCTGTCTGTCTGTCTGTCTGTCTGTCTGTCTGTCTGTCTGTCTGTCTCTCTCTCTCTCTCTCTCTCTCTCTCTCTCTCTCTCTCTCTCTCTCTCTCTCTCTCTCTCTCTCTCTCTCTCTCTCTCTCTCTCTCTCTCTCTCTCTCTCTCTCTCTCTCTCTCTCTCTCTCTCTCTCTCTCTCTCTCTCTCTCTCTCTCTCTCTCTCTCTCTCTCTCTCTCTCTCTCTCTCTCTCTCTCTCTCTCTCTCTCTCTCTCTCTCTCTCGCTCTATTTATATATATATTTATATATATATAGTATACAGATACTGTACATCTCTCTCTCATTGTATATTCATATCCCACTTATCAGCCAAATAATGGTGTCAAGTCAAGTATATGATAGTAAAAGGCATGGCCCTTCTCAGTGGGAGAATCAGTGATCTCAGATACGGGGAATCTCCTTTTGTGTGTTTCTTTACAACTGGGAATTCTTCCCTCATAGATTATATCCCCACTCTTCCATATCTCTGCCCTTTAAAGCATCTGGTTTCCCAGTGGAGTTACATCCATACATTCAGCACATACCCCCTCTCCACTGCCAGCTCACCCTAGGAAGAGTGCAATCTCTCTGGGGAGGCAGAGAGAGGATTTAAAAACAGGCAGTTCTCTGGAGAAATCTGACTGTAAGGTTCCATATAGCCACGCATGATTGCACAGACACCATGCTAAGTTTATGTTGACATACAGTTTAATATCTAACATTTCTGTATGTATTAATGATGCCTATATTTAGTTTCTTAACCCATGACTTTACAATGAACTACTGTGAAATAATGAATGGTGTTAGCTACAGTACATTAGAACAATAGAAGAGGGTATTTTAGAGATGCCTGAGGGTCTTTGTAAAGCGTGGATCTAACATGGGATTTCTTTAGTGCAGGGAAGAGTGGGTTAGCTATATATTTTTAAACATTTAATTTTCTCCTTACTCCCCTGACACCTACTGTATAAAACTACTGACGTGTATTTGAAAAGTGAGCACTACAGTATGATAGTATACACTACAGTATGATAGTATACACTACAGTATGGTACTATACACTACAGTATGATAGTATACACTACAGTATGATAGTATACACTACAGTATGATAGTATACACTACAGTATGATACTATACACTACAGTATGATAGTATACACTACAGTATGATAGTATACACTACAGTATGATAGTATACACTACAGTATCATAGTATACACTATGGTATGATACTATACACTATACTATACACTACAGTATGATACTATACACTACAGTATGATACTATACACTACAGTATGATAGTATACACTACAGTATGATACTATACACTATACTATACACTACAGTATCATAGTATACACTATGGTATGATACTATACACTATACTATACACTACAGTATGATACTATACACTACAGTATAATACTATACACTACAGTATGATACTATACACTACAGTATAATACTATACACTACAGTATGATAGTATACACTACAGTATGATAGTATACACTACAGTATGATACTATACACTACATTATGATAGTATACACTACAGTATGATACTATACACTACAGTATTATAGTATACACTACAGTATGATACTATACACTACCGTATAATACTATACACTACAGTATGATAGTATACACTACAGTATGATACTATACACTACAGTAAGATACTATACACTACAGTATAATACTATACACTACAGTATGATAGTATACACTACAGTATGATAGTATACACTACAGTATGATAGTATACACTACAGTATGATATTATACACTACAGTATGATACTATACACTACAGTATGATATTATACACTACATTATGATAGTATACACTACAGTATGATACTATACACTACAGTATAATACTATACACTACAGTATGATACTATACACTACAGTATAATACTATACACTACAGTATGATAGTATACACTACAGTATGATAGTATACACTACAGTATGATAGTATACACTACAGTATGGTACTATACACTACAGTATGATACTATACACTACAGTATGATAGTATACACTACAGTATGATAGTATACACTACAGTATGATACTATACCCTACAGTATGATAGTGTACACTACAGTATGATACTATACACTACAGTATGATACTATACACTACAGTATGGTACTATACACTACAGTATGATACTATACATTACAGTATGATACTATACACTACAGTATAGTACTATACACTACATTACAATATGATAATATGATGAGGGAAGAGAGAGGGAGGGAGATGAGGTAGATGAGGGAAGAGAGAGGGAGATGAGGGATATGAGGGAAGAGAGAGGGAGATGAGGGATATGAGGGAAGAGAGAGGGAGATGAGGGAGATGAGGGAAGAGAGAGGTAAATGAGGTAGATGAGGGAAGAGAGAGGTAAATGAGGTAGATGAGGGATATGAGGGAAGAGAGAGGGAGATGAGGTAAATGAGGTAGATGAGGGAAGAGAGAGGGATTTGAGGGAAGAGAGAGGGAGATGAGGGAGATGAGGGAAGAGAGAGGGATATCTATTATAAAAGAAATTCTTGCATGATATACTGAGTACACCCACACACACACACACACACACACGCACACACGCATACACACACGCACGCACGCACACACGCATGCACACACACACACGCTCGCACACATGCACACACTCACACACTCACACCACACACTTTATACACATTTTTGGATAATTTGATATAGACAGAACCAGATGAAATATTACACTCCAAATGCCCAGACTGTTCTGTAAATGCAGTGCTGAGATTGACCTGCTCAGAAGAGTGACCCACCAGATGTCCTGAGATTGACCTGCTCAGAAGAGTGACAGCTACCTGTGTCTTGCATAACTTCATGAGGATGGACACGAGGACCAGGAGGGGATCTGCAGCTCGCCGCCGTGTGCCAGAGGAGAAGTCTGCTGCTCTGCAGGATGTTTCAAGGATGGGGTCCAACAACACAGCACGGGAGGCAATCCGTGTGGGGGAGATCTTCACCTCCTACTTCTTCGAAGAGGGTGCTGTTCCCTGGCAACACCATAGACTACACTATGCACAACCAAAGGCTCTATTAAGAGGCATTCACATTGCAATAAGAGTATTCTTCCATTTACTTAGCTATGTCAACTGCAGTTATTCAATTCCCAGTTTCTCTCCCTTTGATTTCTACTTCTCAGGTGAGGGTGCTGTTTAGGTAAGGTTGTGATGTCTGTGCAAAAACAAAACAGGCTATTTTAAATCACCCATATTTAAAAAAATGTAGAACAATTAGACAACACCTTCAAAGAATAGGTAAGAAGGCCAACCATGGAGAATAGTAAGACACTTCATTATGTCTATAACTACGGTATATTGTTTGTCCTCGTGTGTCCGTTCATGTTTTTCAGTATGAAGTACTCTGCAGCCACTTAGTGTGGTGTGGACACACGATGAGGCCACACACACACACATTCCTGTTTAACACTGTCTCTTTAACCTTTCACGAGCCTCTACCCCGGGTCCGGGATCACCCCCCACCCCCCCCACACACTGATTAGCATAGCTAGCATAGCTTCACAAGTAGATAGTAGCATCTAAATATCATTAAATCACAAGTCCAAGACACCAGATGAAAGATACAGATCTTGTGAATAAAGCCACCATTTCAGATTTTTAAAATGTTTTACAGGGAAGACAAAATATGTAAATCTATTAGCTAAACACGTTAGCAAAATACACCACTATTCTAACTCCATCAGTTTCTTACTCCTTCAGGTGCTATCACCAATTCGGCTCAACTAAGATATTGATAGCCAATAACCTATAAAAAAAACCATCAGATGACAGTCTGATAACATATTCATGGTATAGGATAGTTTTTGTTAGAAAAAAGTGCATATTTCAGGTAGAAATCACAGTTTACAATTGCACCGACCATCACAAATCGACTAGAATTACTAGATAGAGCAACGTGTATGACCAATTTACTCATCATAAAACATTTCATAAAAATAGACAAAGCATAGCAATGGAAAGACCCAGTTCTTGTGATTTCAGACCATATTTCAGATTTTCTAAGCATTTTTCAGCGAAAACACAATAAATCGATAAGTTAGCATACCACATGTGCAAACGTTACCAGAGCATCGATTCCAGCCAAAGAGCGCTATAACGTAATCACCGCCAAAATATATTAATTTTTTCACTAACCTTCTCAGAATTCTTCCGATGACACTCCTGTAACATCATTTTACAACATACATATACAGTTTGTTCGAAAAGGTGCATATTTAGCCATACAAAACCGTGGTTACACAATAAAAATACTAGGAAATCAAGCCTCAATATGTCTGACGTCATCTATCAGAGTGATCTAGTTTAATTGAAAGCTAATCATATACTTGACTAAAAAATACAGGGTTGACAGGAATCGAAAGACAAATTAGTTCTTAATGCAACCGCTGATTTACATTTTTAAAATTATCCTTACTTTTCAATACAGGGTTCGCCAAGTGAAGCTATACCAAACAAAATGGCGAAATATGCGTTTAAAATATTTCGACAGAACAACAATTTATCATATTAAATATTGCTTACTTTGAGCTGTTCTTCCATCATATTCTTGGGCAATGTATCCTTTCTATGTTATAAACGTCTTTTGGTCGATAGATGTCCTCTGTCCTTCGAAATATCCACTAACGATCGAACGGGACCCCAAAACGTGTCCAAAGTTTCAGAGTGCACAACAAAGAAATTCCTCAAAATCGCACTAAACGGATATAAATTGCTATAAAACGGTTCAAATTAACTACATTATGATGTTTTTAACAACTATAACGACTGAAAACATGACCGGAGAAATATTGCTGGTTAGACAAGGATTTGGAATGAGGCAAGTCCGATGTCCTTCACGCTTCAGGCGCGCGACGAGAAAGGGCGGTCCCTATACATTTTGTGGTTTTATAATGGCTGGGATTGTGCAATAGACTCCATTCAAAACGTGATGACGTACAGACACCCAGAGGAAGACGTAGGCAGTGTCGGTTTCTTCATAGCATTCACTGTCGCCTTAAAAACAGACTCCAGATCAGGGGTAAAAATTTCTGAAATCTGAACCCTGTCATGAAAAGTGCTGTAGATATTGTTCTGTACCACTCAGAGACAAAATTCCAACTTCTATAGAAACTAGAAGGTGTTTTCTATCCAATAATAACAATAATATGCATATTGTACGATCAAGAATTTAGCACGAGGCAGTTTAATTTGGAGACCCAAATATGCTAATGCGGAACAGCACCCCCTATAGTTGCAAGAAGTTTAACTATCTTATTTTCTCAATAACAGTCTCTCTCCTCTTCTCCCTATATCCTCTAGGTTATATCAGCTCTGTCAGCAAACCACTCCCGCATCTGAACTGACATAGAGGGCACAACATGTTCAGAGGTGAGAGGTCACTTGGTCAGGTCAACAGCAATTATTTTTAAAGAGATGCTTTACATTGAAATACAGAGAGAGATGCAGTAGTGCGAGTTAATGATCCAAGGTCAGTTTTGCATTTCACCTCCTGATTATTATGATGACTAACAATGATAGAATAAAAACTAAAACGGCAAGGCTTAAACATCTCTCTCTCTCTCTCTCTTTCCATCTGTCTCTCATCTGCAGATATGTTTTGATGTGAGAGAGGATGCCAACCCCCCAGTTCCATCATCGCCACTTCACCCGCTTTTAAAATACCCTTCGGGCCGACTAGAGACACTGTTATGTAATTGTGATGAACTGAGAGAATATTAGGGTAGCACTGTGATTCATTAATAATATGCTGCCTTCCCTGCTCCTATGTGCTTACCTCTTTCCCTTTCTGTCTTTTACACCTCTCTCGCCACCTCCTCTTTCTTCCTCAGTTTTAATAATGCACAACACATGTGCATTGAAGTACAGATTGAACTTGTATTTATAATATTACAATTATAATATTTATAATGCATGTAGTTATATCACTTGGATAATGAACTGCTTTCAATAAATCGTTTCACATTCTCTACTGGTGTAAGGGTCCTATGTGTGGCTGGTGTAGGTAGTCAGGCGCAGGACAGCAGATATGAGTAATTAAACAACTTTACTCATAAAACACAAATATACAAGGCAACAATGATAGCCCACAAACACGGACCGAATTACAATAAACAATCACTCACGAACACAACATGGGGAACAGAGGGTTAAATAATAAACAAGTAATTGGTGAGTGAAGCCAGGTGTGATAAGACAAAGACAGAACAAATGGAAAATGAAAAGTGGATCGGCGGTGGCTAGAAAGCCGGTGACGTCGACCGCCGAACGCCGCCGGAACAAGGAGAGGGACCGACTCCGACGGAAGTCGTGACAACTGGTTGAAATTAAGTCTCTCGTTTGATGAAATACTACACCTATCCTGTGTTTATCAGATCAATGCAGATGAAGGGCATTAGATATTGAGATTAGCCGGTTTTAGAGTATTTACATGATGCATAGGAAGTGTAGTGTAATGTTTTAAAAATAATTTTTCTGTATATATGAATTACAAATCAGCCTTTAACTAGTTAAATCCTGTTTCTAGTCTATTAGTTACAATGTGTAACCATTGATGTCCCAGGACCAAGATTGGTGAACACTTAAAGTGTATAATTGTAATACATACATGCAGACACAGCATCATTCAAAGACTAGAATTTGATACTCCTGGTATTGGATATGACTGAAAAATAATCTCAAAGACATTCATACCTAAACTGCACCTTTATTTGCCAAGGTAGAGTACATGATCAGTGAATGTATTAGATGTACAGGCAACAATGTGGGGATCTCATGCATGGTAATAACTACATGTATATATGACTTGCATCCTTGGCACAAAGTTATATTATACTCTACTCAATCCATAGGCTTCATTAATGTTATTCAGACTGCTTTGAAGTTGATGCAACTAGCTATGATAGCTGAGGTTCATAGCTAGTTTCTGAACTAATATGTATACAAAACATTTGTGTCCATACACAGATCGGCTAGACTACACATCCATAGGCATATAGGTATTTTTATCCTCTACTGCACAATAAGACATTAAAATAAATTTGCAGTAAATGCTTTAGCTAGCTAGATTTTTTACATCCACTGTTTCACAAGATGGTAGCCTGGTTTGCTGGTTGTTTCAGGAGTCCCTAAAACATTAAACAACCAGAATTACAATTTCATACTCATGTCACAACACCCATAAAGCTAGCCAGCTAGCTGGCTAATGTTAGCTAGTCAGCTAGCTTGCTAAATTGTAATTTTCAATAATTGTAACTTTATGATAAAAGAATATGCATAATCGCTTGTCTTTACATTAACTAACATATTCCTGTCAACTGTGCATTTTTTGCATGATTTGTTATGACGTAATAATCACTTACATTTTCTTGTATCCTAGTACTTTTTGGCACTATTGGTTAGAGCCTGTAAGTAAGCATTTCACTGTAAGGTCTGTTGTATTCGGCTCACGTGACAAACAACATTTGATTTGATTTGATTTTGTCACCCATCTATGCTGAAGAAAGTCTCCAGCCTTGGGTCGCATAGCATAACATTTGTCATGGGAACCACTCGATAGGATTGGTCATCGCCCAGCGGTCGCCGCTGGTGACTTGCATAAAGTTGGGAAAAGTTTATATTTTTCACCGCCTCCCATGCCACCTTCGCACTGCCCAAAGGTCCCCGCCCACTCCGATTCTCACCGCTTCACTTCCACTGAAATGAATGGAAAGCGGTGTTTCACCACGAGGCATCCTGTGCTAGTGTATCATGCCCGTAACTGGTATAAATATGCAGAGTTTGAGTTTCAAGTTTGGGGAAGATTATTTTCACCATAAAAATGCACCTTTATAATTAAAGCATTACAAGCATAAGCGCATTTGCGGTCACTTTTGATGTTGATTTTTTCCCGGCTAATGGAACATTAACACATATAGTCTACTGCTGTGTGAGAATTGCTGCGCTTATAATGTGAAGAAAATAGCCTAATAGTTTACCAACATGTTCAGCTAAACGTTCTGATCTGTTGTTTCAGGCTCATTTGGTAAAACAGGTTTTTGAATGCTAGTGGTTGTATTCATTTGGGATCTATCGCATCCCACAACTGTCCCAGACTGTGGTTGGAGTATGTGGCTCACCACCTGGATTCGGTCTTATGTAGCAAAATGTGAAATGGTGTTTTTTTTTTTTACATTGAATAAAAGTAGAGACTCAGAGCTACAAAATGGTAAATCATACACTGCATTTGAGGAACAACAGGAAAGTAATTCTGCTTTGAAAGTTGATCAACTTGTAAACTCACTTTTTAATGTTTCGCTATCTAGTGAAAAGCTCCTCTTTGTCAACACCCATTCAGCATTGTTCACACCCTCTTATTAAGCTTTAGCCCCACTCATCTCGTTTCGCTCTCGGAGCGCTCACTTGATGCTCTGACAGATTTACATTTAAGTCATTTAGCTGACGCTCTTATCCAGAGCGACTTACAAATTGGAAAGTTCATACATATTCATCCTGGTCCCCCCGTGGGGAATGAACCCACAACCCTGGCGTTGCAAGCGCCATGCTCTACCAACTGAGCCACACGGGACCACAGATAATATGTTTACCTCTGGATAACATGAAAACAGCCTAACCAACTCTGCTGGCAACAATTTCATTACGCTTTTTTTGCAGACGTTTACTGACACCGGCCATATTCAACGGGTGTTGTACACACGTCACGTAACGTTAGCTAGCAAGCCAGCCAGCTAACGTTAGCTAGTTAAACAACAATGAACAAAGTGTCATCAATGCCAAACATTAGGCTATAACTAGAAAAGCAAACAGCTCTGGGAAACAAATAATAACGTCCACTAGGGAGCCAGCCAGCTAATGTTAGCTAGCTAGCTAACAGTACACTTTAGCTTAAGACATATAGCTAGCAATAGTAGTAAACAATGAACTTAGCTAGGTAAACAACATTTAAGATCCCACACATCACGTAACGTTAACTAACGAGCCAGCCAGCTAACATTAGCTTGTTAAATAACAATGAACAAAGTGAAAACAATGTCACAGTGCTGTGAGCTAACCAACCAGGTCCAATGTTAGCAAGCTAACCCAGCAGTCCTGAGATTCACCTGTTCAGATCAGTGGCCCACTAGCAGTCCTGAGATTCACCTGTTCAGATCAGTCGCCCACCAGCAATCCTGAGATTCACCTGTTCAGATCAGTCGCCCACCAGCAGTCCTGAGATTCACCTGTTCAGATGATTGACCCACCAGTAATTGCAAACTTTAGCTAACCTCTAATTTAATCCCTTTATTTTCATTATATTCCTGCCTTCCTCTCTTCCTTGCTTCCTCTCTTCCTTCCTCCCTTTCTTCCTTCCTCTCGTCCTTCTTCTCTTCCTTACTCTCTTCCTTCCTCTTCCTTCCTCTCTCCCTTCCTCTCTTTCTTCCTCTCTTTCCTACTCTCTTCCTTACTCTCTTTCTTCCTCTCTTTCTTCCTCTCTTCCTTCCTCTCGTCCTTCTCTTCCTTCCTCCCTCTCTTCCTCTCTTCCTTCCTCTCTTCCTTACTCTCTTCCTTACTCTCTTTCTTACTCTCTTTCTTACTCTCTTCCTTACTCTCTTTCTTACTCTCTTCCTTACTCTCTTCCTTCCTCTCTTCCTTCCTTCCTTCCTCTCTTCCTCTATTCCTTCCTCTCTTACTCTATTCCTCCCTTCCTCCCTTCTTCTCTTGCCATGCCACTCTTACTCTCCCCCCGCAACTGTCAGAGGGAACTTGTAACTCTCTCATCCAAAATGGAGGTCCAATAGTTGTTTTGAAGATGTGTGTGCTGTTTCCCTGTGCTTTATGGATTATGCATGATATATAATTCCCGCTGACTTTCTCCTCTACTCTTATTCAAGCTTTCCTCTCTCTTTCTACCTTTCTACATACAGATAAAAACTCCTCAGTAGCTCTCAACTCCTACCAGCGCAATGTGTCCTTTTCTCCTGGGTACTCTGTTGCTGTGATGCTACCATTTTGTTGTCATGTTGTGTTGCTACCGTGCTGTGTTGTCGTCTTAGTTTCTCTTTATGTAGTGTTGTGCTGTCTCTCTTGTTGTGATGTGTGTTTTGTCCTAGATTTTTATTAAATACATTTTTATTTTTAATCAAAGCCCCCGTCCCCGCAGGAGGCCTTTTGCCTTTTGGTAGGCCATCATTGTAAATAAGCATTTGTTCTAGTTAACTTCTCTGCGCTACGGATCCCTTTTACGGGATCACTTTCCTAAACAACCGCTAGAATTGCAGGGCGCCAAATGCATAAATATTACTACAAATATTTATAATCATGCAATCACAAGTGAAATATACCAAAACACAGCTTAGCTTGTTGTTAATCCACCTATCGTGTCAGATTTTGAAAATATATTTTACAGCGAAAGAAATCCAAGCTTTTGTGAGTGTAGCTTTCAATGCTACAACAGCTAGCCCCAAATTAGCATGGTCACGAAAGTCAGAAAAGCAATAAAATTAATCGCTTACCTTAGATAATCTTCGGATGTTTGTACTCACGAGACTCCCAGTTACACAATAAATGTTCTTTTTGTTCGATGAATATGACTTTTATCACAAAAAAACGCCATTTGGGTTGCGTGTTATGTTGAGAAAACTACAGACTCGTTCCGGTCCTGAAAGGAAGATGAACATTTCCAAACGTATCAAATTAAAAAATATTACTAAAAATATTTATAATCATGCAATCACAAGTGAAATATACCAAAACACAGTTTAGCTTGTTGTTAATCCACCTATTGTGTCAGATTTTGAAAATATATTTTACAGCGAAAGAAATCCAAGCTTTTGTGAGTGTAGCTTTCAATGCTACAACAACTAGCCTTATATTAGCTTGGTTAGCTTGGTCACAAAAGTCAGAAAAGCAATAAAATTAATCGCTTAGCTTTGATAATCTTCGGATGTTTCCACTCACGAGACTCCCAGTTACACAACAAATGTTATTTTTGTTCGATAAATATTACTTTTATCACAAAAAAATGCCATTTGGGTTGCGCATTATGTTGAGAAAACCAAAGCCGTGTTCCGTTCGACAAATTCCAAAAAGTATCCGTAATGGTCGTAGAAACATGTCAAATGTTTTTTATAATCAATCCTCAGGTTGTTTTTAACAAACATAATCGATAATATTTCAACCGGACCATAATCTATTCATTAAGTGACAAAAGGAAAATGGGGTGCCCCTCACTCGCGCGCAGGAAATATTCAGAGGACACCTGACTACTTTTGAAAAATATCGCTCATTTTTCAAAATTAAAGCCTGAAACTACAGTGGGGAGAACAAGTATTTGATACACTGCCGATTTTGCAGGTTTTACTACTTACAAAGCATGTAGAGGTCTGTAATTTTTATCATAGGTACACTTCAACTGTGAGAGACGGAATCTAAAACAAAAATCCAGAAAATCACATTGTATGATTTTTAAGTAATTAATTTGCATTTTATTGCATGACATAAGTATTTGATACATCAGAAAAGCAGAACTTCATATTTGGTACAGAAACCTTGGTTTGCAATTACAGAGATCATACGTTTCCTGTAGTTCTTGACTAGGTTTGCACACACTGCAGCAGGGATTTTGGCCCACTCCTCCCTACAGATCTTCTCCAGATCCTTCAGGTTTCGGGACTGTCTCTGGGCAATACGGACGTTCAGCTCCCTCCAAAGATTTTCTATTGGGTTCAGGTCTGGAGACTGGCTAGGCCACTCCAGGACCTTGAGATGCTTCTTACGGAGCCACTCCTTAGTTGCCATGGCTGTGTGCTTCGTGTCGTTGTCATGCTGGAAGACCCAGCCACGACCCATCTTCAATGCTCTTACTGAGGGAAGGAGGTTGTTGGCCAAGATCTCGCGATACATGGCCCCATCCATCCTCCCCTCAATACGGTGCAGTCGTCCTGTCCCCTTTGCAGAAAAGCATCCCCAGAGAATGATGTTTCTACCTCCATGCTTCACGGTTGGGATGGTGTTCTTGGGGTTGTACTCATCCTTCTTCTTCCTCCAAACAGGGCGAGTGGAGTTTAGACCAAAAAGCTCTATTTTTGTCTCATCAGACCACATGATCTTCTCCCATTCCTCCTCTGGATCATCCAGATGGTCATTGGCAAACTTCAGACGGGCCTGGACATGCGCTGGCTTGAGCAGGGGGACCTTGCATGCGCTGCAGGATTTTATTCCATGACGGCGTAGTGTGTTACTAATGGTTTTCTTTGAGACTGTGGTCCCAGCTCTCTTCAGGTCATTGACCAGGTCCTGCCGTGTAGTTCTGGGCTGATCCCTCACCTTCCTCATGATCATTGATGCCCCACGAGGTGAGATCTTGCATGGAGCCCCAGACCGAGGGTGATTGACTGTCATCTTCAACTTCTTCCATTTTCTAATAATTGCGCCAACAGTTGTTGCCTTCTCACCAAGCTGCTTGCCTATTGTCCTGTAGCCCATCCCAGCCTTGTGCAGGTCTACAATTTTACCCCTGATGTCCTTACACAGCTCTCTGGTCTTGGCCATTGTGGAGAGGTTGGAGTCTGTTTGATTGAGTGTGTGGACAGGTGTCTTTTATACAGGTAACGAGTTCAAACAGGTGCAGTTAATACAGGTAATGAGTGGAGAACAGGAGGGCTTCTTAAAGAAAAACTAACAGGTCTGTGAGAGCCGGAATTCTTACTGGTTGGTAGGTGATCAAAAACTTATGTCATGCAATAAAATGCAAATTAATTACTTAAAAATCATACAATGTGATTTTCTGGATTTTTGTTTTAGATTCCGTCTCTCACAGTTGAAGTGTACCTATGATAAAAATTACAGACCTCTACATGCTTTGTAAGTAGTAAAACCTGCAAAATCAGCAGTGTATCAAATACTTGTTCTCCCCACTGTATGTCTAAAGCCTGGTCACAGCCTGAGGAAGCCATTGGAAAAGGAATCTGGTTGATAACCCTTTAAATGGAGGTTAGACGGGCCAGGAAACACAGTTTTTATTTTTTAAATATCAATTCCGGGTTACATTTTCTCAGGTTTTCGCTTGCAGAATAAGTATTGTTATACTCACAGACAATATTTTGACAGTTTTGGAAACTTTGGAGGGTTTTCTATCCTAATCTGTAAATTATATGCATATTCTAGGGCCAGAGAAAATGTCCGTTTACGTTGGGCACGTTATTTAAAAAAATATATATATAATCTGACCCCTAGCGCTAATAAGTTAAGTAAATTTTTTAAATGAAATTTAAAAAGTGAAAATCTAAACAGCCTCTAGATGGGAATGACTGTTGTCACGGCCGTTGTAAGGAGGAGAACAAGGCGTGGTATGCGTACATTCTTCTTTATTTAAGAATGAAACACTGAACAAACAAACAACATAACAAAACGAACCGTGAAGCTAATACGAGTAGTGCAGACAGGCAACTCAACATAGAACAAGAACCCACAAACACCAAAAGGAAAATGGCTACCTAAATATGATCCCCAATCAGAGACAACGATAAACAGCTGCCTCTGATTGGGAACTATATCAGGCCACCATAAACCTACAAAAACCCTAGACTTACAAAAACTCCTAGACAATACCAAAACTAACGTACCCACCCTAGTCACACCCTGACCTAACCAAAATATAAAGAAAACAGAGATATCTCAGATCAGGGCGCGACAGACTGTCTTTTTATTTTTACCTCCAATTACTGTTTAAAAGTCAGGAAACCCAATATAATAGCTTCCATTGCACTATACAGTACATTAGAAATAGTGAGGTATACAACCTACAGTTGAATGTCTTGTTTCATTTATCTTCTCTAAGAAAACAAAAAATTACTCTTATTTTAGCAGTGTAGAAGTGCATGGGCCAGTTTCTTGGACACAGTTTAGC
>NC_092114.1:14608365-14670865 GCF_045679555.1 Salvelinus alpinus | reverse complement strand
TATGAAAACACAACTCTAAATTGGTAACCTTGGTGATGAGACTCTCTCCTGTGGTTGGATCGTGCACATGATGGTGACAAGCTGGTATCATTACATTGTGTCTGTGTGTGTGTGCGTTTGTGCGAGCGTGAGTGTGTGTTTCTGTGTAGGAGTGTGTGTCATTGGTGCCCACCAGCACGGCTAAAATGTCCCCCGTTTGATTCATGGGCTAATCGGGATACACAAAGGACTTTGCAGACGGGGACACACCCACTAATCAGCCGTCATGGAAACAGTCAGATGGACACACACCCACTAACCAGCCGTCATGGAAACAGTCAGACGGACACACACTCACTAACCAGCCGTCATGGAAACAGTCAGACGGGGACACACGCTCACTAACCAGCCGTCATGGAAACAGTCAGAAGGACACACCCACTAACCAGCCGTCATGGAAACAGTCAGACGGGGACACGCTCACTAACCAGCCGTGATGGAAACAGTCAGACGGACACCCACTCACTAACCAGCCGTCATGGAAACAGTCAGAAGGACACCCACTCACTAACCAGCCGTCATGGAAACAGTCAGAAGGACACCCACTCACTAACCAGCCGTCATGGAAACAGTCAGAAGGACACCCACTCACTAACCAGCCGTCATGGAAACAGTCAGAAGGACACCCACTCACTAACCAGCCGTCATGGAAACAGTCAGAAGGACACACCCACTAACCAGCCGTCATGGAAACAGTCAGAAGGACACACCCACTAACCAGCCGTCATGGAAACAGTCAGAAGGACACCCACTCACTAACCAGCCGTCATGGAAACAGTCAGAAGGACACACCCACTAACCAGCCGTCATGGAAACAGTCAGAAGGACACACCCACTAACCAGCCGTCATGGAAACAGTCAGACGGGGACACACGCTCACTAACCAGCCGTCATGGAAACAGTCAGACGGGGACACGCTCACTAACCAGCCGTCATGGAAACAGTCAGAAGGACACACCCACTAACCAGCCGTCATGGAAACAGTCAGAAGGACACACACACTAACCAGCCGTCATGGAAACAGTCAGAAGGACACACTCACTAACCAGCCGTCATGGAAAGAGTCAGAAGGACACACCCACTAACCAGCCGTCATGGAAACAGTCAGAAGGACACACCCACTAATCAGCCGTCATGGAAACAGTCAGAAGGACACACTCACTAACCAGCCGTCATGGAAACAGTCAGAAGGACACACCCACTAACCAGACGTCATGGAAACAGTCAGAAGGACACACCCACTAACCAGACGTCATGGAAACACACATACTGGTGGGTGTATGTGTGTTCTGATTTATAATTGGCTTAGACTCATTCAAACCATGTTAAGTGGTTGCCAAGGTGACAACTTCCATTTTCTAAGTTGAAAAACACAGAAATGTAAACACACACACACACACACACACACACACACACACACACACACACACACACACACACACACACACACACACACACACACACACACACACACACACACACACACACACACACACACACACACACACACACACAAACATCAACAGCAACATAAGCTAAGCAAGACCCCAAATCCCAATTAACTACATGTATTAGCAGCAAAACAGCAATGAAGAACATTGCAAGACACGACCCTGAAGAGAGCTGTCTACATCAGATATAGTCCACAGAGTATATAGTCTACATCAGATATAGTCTACATCAGATATAGTCTACAGAGTATATAGTCTACATCAGATATAGTCTACATCAGATATAGTCTACATCAGCTATAGTCTACATCAGATATAGTCTACAGAGTATATAGTCTACAGAGTATATAGTCTACAGAGTATATAGTCTACATCAGATATAGTCTACATCAGATATAGTCTACAGAGTATATAGTCTACAGAGTATATAGTCTACAGAGTATATAGTCTACAGAGTATATAGTCTACAGAGTATATAGTCTACATCAGATATAGTCTACAGAGTATATAGTCTACATCAGATATAGTCTACATCAGATATAGTCTACATCAGATATAGTCTACAGAGTATATAGTCTACATCAGATATAGTCTACATCAGATATAGTCTACATCAGATATAGTCTACATCAGATATAGTCTACAGAGTATATAGTCTACATCAGATATAGTCTACATCAGATATAGTCTACATCAGATATAGTCTACAGAGTATATAGTCTACATCAGATATAGTCTACATCAGATATAGTCTACATCAGCTATAGTCTACATCAGATATAGTCTACATCAGATATAGTCTACAGAGTATATATTCTACATCAGATATAGTCTACAGAGTATATAGTCTACATCAGATATAGTCTACAACAGATATAGTCTACATCAGCTATAGTCTACAGAGTATATAGTCTACATCAGATATAGTCTACAGAGTATATAGTCTACATCAGATATAGTCTACATCAGATATAGTCTACAGAGTATATAGTCTACATCAGATATAGTCTACAGAGTATATAGTCTACATCAGATATAGTCTACATCAGATATAGTCTACATCAGCTATAGTCTACATCAGATATAGTCTACAGAGTATATAGTCTACAGAGTATATAGTCTACATCAGATATAGTCTACATCAGATATAGTCTACAGAGTATATAGTCTACAACAGATCTAGTCTACATCAGATATAGTCTACATCAGATATAGTCTACATCAGATATAGTCTACAGAGTATATAGTCTACATCAGATATAGTCTACAGAGTATATAGTCTACATCAGATATAGTCTACATCAGATATAGTCTACAGAGTATATAGTCTACATCAGATATAGTCTACATCAGCTATAGTCTACATCAGATATAGTCTACAACAGATATAGTCTACATCAGCTATAGTATACATCAGATATAGTCTACAGAGTATATAGTCTACAACAGCTATAGTCTACAACAGCTATAGTATACATCAGCTGTATGGGGGGGGGGGGCTATAGTCTACAACAGCTTTATGGGGGGGCTATAGTCTACTACAGCTTTATGGGGGGGCTATAGTCTACTACAGCTTTATGGGGGAGCTATAGTCTACAACAGCTTTATGGGGGGGCTATAGTCTACAACAGCTTTATGGGGGGGCTATAGTCTACAACAGCTTTATGGGGGGGCTATAGTCTACAACAGCTTTATGGGGGGCTATAGTCTACAACAGCTTTATGTGGGGGCTATAGTCTATAACAGCTTTATGGGGGGGATATAGTCTACAACAGCTTTATGGGGGGCTATAGTCTACAACAGCTTTATGGGGGGGCTATAGTCTATAACAGCTTTTTTGGGGGGGCTATAGTCTACAACAGCTTTATGGGGGGGCTATAGTCTATAACAGCTTTATGGGGGGGCTATAGTCTACTACAGCTTTATGGGGGGGGCTATAGTCTACAATAGTTTTATGGGGGGCTATAGTCTATAACAGCTTTATGGGGGGGCTATAGTCTATAACAGCTTTATGGGGGGCTATAGTCTAATACAGCTTTATGGGGGGGCTATAGTCTACTACAGCTTTATGGGGGGGCTATAGTCTACAACAGCTTTATGGAGGGGCTATAGTCTACTACAGCTTTATGGGGGGGCTATAGTCTACATCAGCTTTATGGGGGGGGGAGGCTATAGTCTACAACAGCTGTATGGGGGGGATATAGTCTACAACAGCATTATGGGGGGGCTATAGTCTACAACAGCTGTATGGGGGGCTATAGTCTATAACAGCTTTATGGGGGGGCTATAGTCTACAACAGCTGTATGGGGGGGGCTATAGTCTACAACAGCTTTATGGGGGGGCTATAGTCTACAACAGCTGTATGGGGGGGCTATAGTCTATAACAGCTTTATGGGGGGGCTATAGTCTACAACAGCTTTATGGGGGGGCTATAGTCTACAACAGCTGTATGGGGGGGCTATAGTCTACAACAGCTGTATGGGGGGGGGCTATAGTCTACAACAGCTTTATGGGGGGGCTATAGTCTACAACAGCTGTATGGGGGGGCTATAGTCTATAACAGCTTTATGGGGGGGCTATAGTCTACAACAGCTTTATGGGGGGGGGGGCTATAGTCTACAACAGCTTTATGGGGGGGGGGGCTATAGTCTACAACAGCTTTATGGGGGGGGGCTATAGTCTACAACAGCTTTATGGGGGGGCTATAGTCTACTACAGCTTTATGGGGGGCTGTAGTCTACTACAGCTTTATGGGGGGGCTATAGTCTACAACAGCTTTATGGGGGGGCTATAGTCTATAACAGCTTTATGGGGGGGCTATAGTCTACTACAGCTTTATGGGGGGGGCTATAGTCTACAATAGTTTTATGGGGGGGGCTATAGTCTATAACAGCTTTATGGGGGGGCTATAGTCTACTACAGCTTTATGGGGGGGCTATAGTCTACAATAGTTTTATGGGGGGGGCTATAGTCTACAACAGCTTTATGGGGGGGCTATAGTCTATAACAGCTTTATGGGGGGGCTATAGTCTACAACAGCTTTATGGGGGGCTATAGTCTACTACAGCTTTATGGGGGGGCTATAGTCTACTACAGCTTTATGGGGGGGCTATAGTCTACAACAGCTTTATGGGGGGGCTATAGTCTACAACAGCTTTATAGGGGGGCTATAGTCTACTACAGCTTTATGGGGGGGCTATAGTCTACAACAGCTTTATGGGGGGGCTATAGTCTACAACAGCTTTATGGGGGGGGGCTATAGTCTACAACAGCTTTATGGGGGGGCTATAGTCTACAACAGCTGTATGGGGGGGCTATAGTCTATAACAGCTTTATGGGGGGGCTATAGTCTACAACAGCTTTATGGGGGGGGGCTATAGTCTACAACAGCTTTATGGGGGGGGGGGGGCTATAGTCTACAACAGCTTTATGGGGGGGGGGCTATAGTCTACAACAGCTTTATGGGGGGGCTATAGTCTACTACAGCTTTATGGGGGGCTGTAGTCTACTACAGCTTTATGGGGGGGCTATAGTCTACAACAGCTTTATGGGGGGGCTATAGTCTATAACAGCTTTATGGGGGGGCTATAGTCTACTACAGCTTTATGGGGGAAGCTATAGTCTACAATAGTTTTATGGGGGGGCTATAGTCTATAACAGCTTTATGGGGGGGCTATAGTCTACTACAGCTTTATGGGGGGGCTATAGTCTACAATAGTTTTATGGGGGGGCTATAGTCTACAACAGCTTTATGGGGGGGGCTATAGTCTATAACAGCTTTACGGGGGGGCTATAGTCTACAACAGCTTTATGGGGGGCTATAGTCTACTACAGCTTTATGGGGGGGCTATAGTCTACTACAGCTTTATGGGGGGGCTATAGTCTACAACAGCTTTATGGGGGGGCTATAGTCTACAACAGCTTTATGGGGGGGCTATAGTCTACTACAGCTTTATGGGGGGGCTATAGTCTACAACAGCTGTATGGGGGGGGCTATAGTCTACAACAGCATTATGGGGGGGCTATAGTCTACAACAGCTGTATGGGGGGGGGCTATAGTCTACAACAGCTTTATGGGGGGGCTATAGTCTACAACAGCTGTATGGGGGGGCTATAGTCTATAACAGCTTTATGGGGGGGCTATAGTCTACAACAGCTTTATGGGGGGGGGGGGCTATAGTCTACAACAGCTTTATGGGGGGGGGCTATAGTCTACAACAGCTTTATGGGGGGCTATAGTCTACTACAGCTTTATGGGGGGCTGTAGTCTACTACAGCTTTATGGGGGGGGCTATAGTCTACAACAGCTATATGGGGGGGGCTATAGTCTACAACAGCTGTATGGGGGGGCTATAGTCTACAACAGCTGTATGGGGGGGGCTATAGTCTACAACAGCATTATGGGGGGCTATAGACTACAACAGCTATAGTCTACTACAGCTTTATGGGGGGGCTATAGTCTACAACAGCTATAGTCTACTACAGCTTTATGGGGGGGCTATAGTCTACAACAGCTTTATGGGGGGGGCTATAGTCTATAACAGCTTTATGGGGGGGGCTATAGTCTATAACAGCTTTATGGGGGGGCTATAGTCTATAACAGCTTTATGGGGGGGCTATAGTCTACAACAGCTTTATGGGGGGGGGGCTATAGTCTACAACAGCTTTATGGGGGGGGCTATAGTCTATAACAGCTTTATGGGGGGGCTATAGTCTATAACAGCTTTATGGGGGGGGCTATAGTCTACAACAGCTTTATGGGGGGGGCTATAGTCTACAACAGCATTATGGGGGGGCTATAGTCTACAACAGATTTATGGGGGGGGGCTATAGTCTATAACAGCTTTATGGGGGGGCTATAGTCTATAACAGCTTTATGGGGGGGCTATAGTCTACTACAGCTTTATGGGGGGGGGCTATAGTCTACAACAGCATTATGGGGGGGCTATAGTCTACTACAGCTTTATGGGGGGGCTATAGTCTATAATAGCTTTATGGGGGGCTGTAGTCTACAACAGCTTTATGGGGGGGGCTATAGTCTACAAAAGCTTTATGGGGGGGGGGCTATAGTCTACAACAGCTTTATGGGGGGGCTATAGTCTACTACAGCTTTATGGGGGTGGCTATAGTCTACAACAGCTGTATGGGGGGGCTATAGTCTATAACAGCTTTATGGGGGGCTGTAATCTACAACAGCATTATGGGGGGGCTATAGTCTACTACAGCTTTATGGGGGGCTATAGTCTACTACAGCTTTATGGGGGGGCTATAGTCTACAACAGCTTTATGGGGGGGGGCTATAGTCTATAACAGCTTTATGGGGGGGCTATAGTCTACTACAGCTTTATGGGGGGGGGGCTATAGTCTACAACAGCATTATGGGGGGGCTATAGTCTACTACAGCTTTATGGGGGGGCTATAGTCTATAATAGCTTTATGGGGGGCTGTAGTCTACAACAGCTTTATGGGGGGGGCTATAGTCTACAACAGCTTTATGGGGGGGGGGGGCTATAGTCTACAACAGCTTTATGGGGGGGGGCTATAGTCTACTACAGCTTTATGGGGGTGGCTATAGTCTACAACAGCTGTATGGGGGGGCTATAGTCTATAACAGCTTTATGGGGGGCTGTAATCTACAACAGCATTATGGGAGGGGCTATAGTCTACAACAGCTGTATGGGGGGGCTATAGTCTACAACAGCTGTATGGGGGGGCTATAGTCTACAACAGCTGTATGGGGGGGCTATAGTCTACAACAGCTATATGGGGGGGCTATAGTCTATAACAGCTTTATGGGGGGGGCTGTAGTCTACAACAGCTGTATGGGGGGGCTATAGTCTACAACAGCTATAGTCTACTACAGCTTTGTGGGGGGGCTATAGTCTACAACAGCTATAGTCTACTACAGCTTTGTGGGGGGGCTATAGTCTACAACAGCATTATGGGGGGGGGGGGGGCTATAGTCTACAACAGCTGTATGGGGGGGCTATAGTCTACAACAGCTTTGTGGGGGGGGGGCTATAGTCTACAACAGTTTTATGGGGGGGCTATAGTCTACAACAGCTTTATGGGGGGGGGGCTATAGTCTACAACAGCTTTATGGGGGGGGGGCTATAGTCTACAACAGCTTTATGGGGGGGGGGCTATAGTCTACAACAGCTTTATGGGGGGGCTATAGTCTACAACAGCTTTATGGGGGGGGGGGCTATAGTCTACAACAGCTTTATGGGGGGGGGCTATAGTCTACAACAGCTTTATGGGGGGGCTATAGTCTACAACAGCTTTATGGGGGGGCTATAGTCTACAACAGCTTTATGGGGGGGGGCTATAGTCTACAACAGCTTTGTGGGGGGGCTATAGTCTATAACAGCTTTGTGGGGGGCTATAGTCTACAACAGCTTTGTGGGGGGGCTATAGTCTACACCAGCTTTATGGGAAGGCTATAGTCTACTACAGCTTTATGGGGGGGGCTATAGTCTACAATAGTTTTATGGGGGAGCTATAGTCTATAACAGCTTTATGGGGGGGCTATAGTCTACTACAACTTTATGGGGGGGCTATAGTCTACAATAGTTTTATGGGGGGGCTATAGTCTACAACAGCTTTATGGGGGGGCTATAGTCTATAACAGCTTTATGGGGGGGGCTATAGTCTACAACAGCTTTATGGGGGGCTATAGTCTACTACAGCTTTATGGGGGGGCTATAGTCTACTACAGCTTTATGAGGGGGCTATAGTCTACAACAGCTTTATGGGGGGGCTATAGTCTACAACAGCTTAATGGGGGGTTATAGTCTACTACAGCTTTATGGGGGGGCTATAGTCTACAACAGCTTTATGGGGGGCTATAGTCTATAACAGCTTTATGGGGGGGCTATAGTCTACAACAGCTTTATGGGGGGGGCTATAGTCTATAACAGCTTTATGGGGGGGCTATAATCTACAACAGCTGTATGGGGGGGGCTATAGTCTATAACAGCTTTATGGGGGGGCTATAATCTACAACAGCTGTATGGGGGGGCTATAGTCTACAACAGCTTTATGGGGGGGGGGGCTATAGTCTATAACAGCTTTATGGGGGGGCTATAATCTACAACAGCTGTATGGGGGGGCTATAGTCTACAACAGCTGTATGGGGGGGCTATAGTCTACAACAGCATTATGGGGGGGCTATAGTCTACAACAGCTGTATGGGGGGCTATAGTCTATAACAGCTTTATGGGGGGGCTATAGTCTAAAACAGCTGTATGGGGGGGGGGGGGCTATAGTCTACAACAGCTTTATGGGGGGGCTATAGTCTACAACAGCTGTATGGGGGGGCTATAGTCTATAACAGCTTTATGGGGGGGCTATAGTCTACAACAGCTGTATGGGGGGGGGCTATAGTCTACTAAAGCTGTATGGGGGGGCTATAGTCTACAACAGCTGTATGGGGGGGGGGGGGGCTATAGTCTACAGCAGCTTTATGGGGGGGCTATAGTCTACAACAGCTGTATGGGGGGGCTATAGTCTATAACAGCTTTATGGGGGGGCTATAGTCTACAACAGCTTTATGGGGGGGGCTATAGTCTACAACAGCTTTATGGGGGGGCTATAGTCTACTACAGCTTTATGGGGGGCTGTAGTCTACTACAGCTTTATGGGGGGGCTATAGTCTACAACAGCTTTATGGGGGGGCTATAGTCTATAACAGCTTTATGGGGGGGGGGCTATAGTCTACAACAGCTTTGTGGGGGGGCTATAGTCTATAACAGCTTTGTGGGGGGCTATAGTCTACAACAGCTTTGTGGGGGGGCTATAGTCTACACCAGCTTTATGGGAGGGCTATAGTCTACTACAGCTTTATGGGGGGGGCTATAGTCTACAATAGTTTTATGGGGGAGCTATAGTCTATAACAGCTTTATGGGGGGGCTATAGTCTACTACAACTTTATGGGGGGGCTATAGTCTACAATAGTTTTATGGGGGGGCTATAGTCTACAACAGCTTTATGGGGGGGCTATAGTCTATAACAGCTTTATGGGGGGGGCTATAGTCTACAACAGCTTTATGGGGGGCTATAGTCTACTACAGCTTTATGGGGGGGCTATAGTCTACTACAGCTTTATGAGGGGGCTATAGTCTACAACAGCTTTATGGGGGGGCTATAGTCTACAACAGCTTAATGGGGGGTTATAGTCTACTACAGCTTTATGGGGGGGCTATAGTCTACAACAGCTTTATGGGGGGCTATAGTCTATAACAGCTTTATGGGGGGGCTATAGTCTACAACAGCTTTATGGGGGGGGCTATAGTCTATAACAGCTTTATGGGGGGGCTATAATCTACAACAGCTGTATGGGGGGGGCTATAGTCTATAACAGCTTTATGGGGGGGCTATAATCTACAACAGCTGTATGGGGGGGCTATAGTATACAACAGCTTTATGGGGGGGGGGCTATAGTCTATAACAGCTTTATGGGGGGGCTATAATCTACAACAGCTGTATGGGGGGGCTATAGTCTACAACAGCTGTATGGGGGGGCTATAGTCTACAACAGCATTATGGGGGGGCTATAGTCTACAACAGCTGTATGGGGGGCTATAGTCTATAACAGCTTTATGGGGGGGCTATAGTCTAAAACAGCTGTATGGGGGGGGGGGGCTATAGTCTACAACAGCTTTATGGGGGGGCTATAGTCTACAACAGCTGTATGGGGGGGCTATAGTCTATAACAGCTTTATGGGGGGGCTATAGTCTACAACAGCTGTATGGGGGGGGGCTATAGTCTACTAAAGCTGTATGGGGGGGCTATAGTCTACAACAGCTGTATGGGGGGGGGGGGGGCTATAGTCTACAGCAGCTTTATGGGGGGGCTATAGTCTACAACAGCTGTATGGGGGGGCTAAAGTCTATAACAGCTTTATGGGGGGGCTATAGTCTACAACAGCTTTATGGGGGGGGCTATAGTCTACAACAGCTTTATGGGGGGGCTATAGTCTACTACAGCTTTATGGGGGGCTGTAGTCTACTACAGCTTTATGGGGGGGCTATAGTCTACAACAGCTTTATGGGGGGGCTATAGTCTATAACAGCTTTATGGGGGGGCTATAGTCTACTACAGCTTTATGGGGGGGCTATAGTCTATAACAGCTTCATGGGGGGGCTATAGTCTACTACAGCTTTATGGGGGGGCTATAGTCTACTACAGCTTTATGGGGGGGCTATAGTCTATAACAGCTTTATGGGGGGGCTATAGTCTATAACAGCTTTATGGGGGGGCTATAGTCTACTACAGCTTTATGGGGGGGCTATAGTCTACTACAGCTTTATGGGGGGGCTATAGTCTATAACAGCTTTATGGGGGGGCTATAGTCTACTACAGCTTTATGGGGGGGCTATAGTCTACTACAGCTTTATGGGGGGGCTATAGTCTATAACAGCTTTATGGGGGGGCTATAGTCTACTACAGCTTTATGGGGGGGCTATAGTCTATAACAGCTTTATGGGGGGGCTATAGTCTACTACAGCTTTATGGGGGGCTGTAGTCTACTACAGCTTTATGGGGGGGCTATAGTCTACAACAGCTTTATGGGGGGGCTATAGTCTATAACAGCTTTATGGGGGGGCTATAGTCTACTACAGCTTAATGGGGGGGGCTATAGTCTACAATAGTTTTATGGGGGGGCTATAGTCTATAACAGCTTTATGGGGGGGCTATAGTCTACTACAGCTTTATGGGGGGGCTATAGTCTACAATAGTTTTATGGGGGGGCTATAGTCTACAACAGCTTTATGGGGGGGCTATAGTCTATAACAGCTTTATGGGGGGGCTATAGTCTACAACAGCTTTATGGGGGGCTATAGTCTACTACAGCTTTATGGGGGGGGCTATAGTCTACTACAGCTTTATGGGGGGGCTATAGTCTACAACAGCTTTATGGGGGGGCTATAGTCTACAACAGCTTTATGGGGGGGCTATAGTCTACTACAGCTTTATGGGGGGGGCTATAGTCTACAACAGCTTTATGGGGGGGCTATAGTCTACAACAGCTTTATGGGGGGGGGGCTATAGTCTACAACAGCTTTATGGGGGGGCTATAGTCTACAACAGCTGTATGGGGGGGCTATAGTCTATAACAGCTTTATGGGGGGGCTATAGTCTACAACAGCTTTATGGGGGGGGGCTATAGTCTACAACAGCTTTATGGGGGGGGGCTATAGTCTACAACAGCTTTATGGGGGGGGGGCTATAGTCTACAACAGCTTTATGGGGGGGCTATAGTCTACTACAGCTTTATGGGGGGCTGTAGTCTACTACAGCTTTATGGGGGGGCTATAGTCTACAACAGCTTTATGGGGGGGCTATAGTCTATAACAGCTTTATGGGGGGGCTATAGTCTACTACAGCTTTATGGGGGGGGCTATAGTCTACAATAGTTTTATGGGGGGGCTATAGTCTATAACAGCTTTATGGGGGGGCTATAGTCTACTACAGCTTTATGGGGGGGCTATAGTCTACAATAGTTTTATGGGGGGGCTATAGGCTACAACAGCTTTATGGGGGGGCTATAGTCTATAACAGCTTTACGGGGGGGCTATAGTCTACAACAGCTTTATAGGGGGCCTTAGTCTACTACAGCTTTATGGGGGGGCTATAGTCTACTACAGCTTTATGGGGGGGCTATAGTCTACAACAGCTTTATGGGGGGGCTATAGTCTACAACAGCTTTATGGGGGGGCTATAGTCTACTACAGCTTTATGGGGGGGCTATAGTCTACAACAGCTGTATGGGGGGGGCTATAGTCTACAACAGCATTATGGGGGGGCTATAGTCTACAACAGCTGTATGGGGGGGGGCTATAGTCTACAACAGCTTTATGGGGGGGCTATAGTCTACAACAGCTGTATGGGGGGGCTATAGTCTATAACAGCTTTATGGGGGGGCTATAGTCTACAACAGCTTTATGGGGGGGGGGGGGCTATAGTCTACAACAGCTTTATGGGGGGGGGCTATAGTCTACAACAGCTTTATGGGGGGCTATAGTCTACTACAGCTTTATGGGGGGCTGTAGTCTACTACAGCTTTATGGGGGGGCTATAGTCTACAACAGCTATATGGGGGGGGCTATAGTCTACAACAGCTGTATGGGGGGGCTATAGTCTACAACAGCTGTATGGGGGGGGGCTATAGTCTACAACAGCATTATGGGGGGCTATAGTCTACAACAGCTATAGTCTACTACAGCTTTATGGGGGGGGCTATAGTCTACAACAGCTATAGTCTACTACAGCTTTATGGGGGGGCTATAGTCTACTACAGCTTTGTGGGGGGGCTATAGTCTACAACAGCTTTATGGGGGGGGCTATAGTCTATAACAGCTTTATGGGGGGGCTATAGTCTATAACAGCTTTATGGGGGGGCTATAGTCTATAACAGCTTTATGGGGGGGGCTATAGTCTACAACAGCTTTATGGGGGGGGCTATAGTCTATAACAGCTTTATGGGGGGGGGCTATAGTCTACAACAGCTTTATGGGGGGGGCTATAGTCTACAACAGCATTATGGGGGGGCTATAGTCTACAACAGCTTTATGGGGGGGAGCTATAGTCTATAACAGCTTTATGGGGGGGCTATAGTCTATAACAGCTTTATGGGGGGGCTATAGTCTACTACAGCTTTATGGGGGGGGGCTATAGTCTACAACAGCATTATGGGGGGGCTATAGTCTACTACAGCTTTATGGGGGGGCTATAGTCTATAATAGCTTTATGGGGGGCTGTAGTCTACAACAGCTTTATGGGGGGGGCTATAGTCTATAACAGCTTTATGGGGGGGCTATAATCTACAACAGCTGTATGGGGGGGCTATAGTCTACAACAGCTTTATGGGGGGGGGGCTATAGTCTATAACAGCTTTATGGGGGGGCTATAATCTACAACAGCTGTATGGGGGGGCTATAGTCTACAACAGCTGTATGGGGGGGCTATAGTCTACAACAGCTTTATGGGGGGGGCTATAGTCTACAACAGCTTTATGGGGGGGCTATAGTCTACTACAGCTTTATGGGGGGCTGTAGTCTACTACAGCTTTATGGGGGGGCTATAGTCTACAACAGCTTTATGGGGGGGCTATAGTCTATAACAGCTTTATGGGGGGGCTATAGTCTACTACAGCTTTATGGGGGGGCTATAGTCTATAACAGCTTCATGGGGGGGCTATAGTCTACTACAGCTTTATGGGGGGGCTATAGTCTACTACAGCTTTATGGGGGGGCTATAGTCTATAACAGCTTTATGGGGGGGCTATAGTCTATAACAGCTTTATGGGGGGGCTATAGTCTACTACAGCTTTATGGGGGGGCTATAGTCTACTACAGCTTTATGGGGGGGCTATAGTCTATAACAGCTTTATGGGGGGGCTATAGTCTACTACAGCTTTATGGGGGGGCTATAGTCTACTACAGCTTTATGGGGGGGCTATAGTCTATAACAGCTTTATGGGGGGGCTATAGTCTACTACAGCTTTATGGGGGGGCTATAGTCTATAACAGCTTTATGGGGGGGCTATAGTCTACTACAGCTTTATGGGGGGCTGTAGTCTACTACAGCTTTATGGGGGGGCTATAGTCTACAACAGCTTTATGGGGGGGCTATAGTCTATAACAGCTTTATGGGGGGGCTATAGTCTACTACAGCTTAATGGGGGGGGCTATAGTCTACAATAGTTTTATGGGGGGGCTATAGTCTATAACAGCTTTATGGGGGGGCTATAGTCTACTACAGCTTTATGGGGGGGCTATAGTCTACAATAGTTTTATGGGGGGGCTATAGTCTACAACAGCTTTATGGGGGGGCTATAGTCTATAACAGCTTTATGGGGGGGCTATAGTCTACAACAGCTTTATGGGGGGCTATAGTCTACTACAGCTTTATGGGGGGGGCTATAGTCTACTACAGCTTTATGGGGGGGCTATAGTCTACAACAGCTTTATGGGGGGGCTATAGTCTACAACAGCTTTATGGGGGGGCTATAGTCTACTACAGCTTTATGGGGGGGGCTATAGTCTACAACAGCTTTATGGGGGGGCTATAGTCTACAACAGCTTTATGGGGGGGGGCTATAGTCTACAACAGCTTTATGGGGGGGCTATAGTCTACAACAGCTGTATGGGGGGGCTATAGTCTATAACAGCTTTATGGGGGGGCTATAGTCTACAACAGCTTTATGGGGGGGGGCTATAGTCTACAACAGCTTTATGGGGGGGGGCTATAGTCTACAACAGCTTTATGGGGGGGGGGCTATAGTCTACAACAGCTTTATGGGGGGGCTATAGTCTACTACAGCTTTATGGGGGGCTGTAGTCTACTACAGCTTTATGGGGGGGCTATAGTCTACAACAGCTTTATGGGGGGGCTATAGTCTATAACAGCTTTATGGGGGGGCTATAGTCTACTACAGCTTTATGGGGGGGGCTATAGTCTACAATAGTTTTATGGGGGGGCTATAGTCTATAACAGCTTTATGGGGGGGCTATAGTCTACTACAGCTTTATGGGGGGGCTATAGTCTACAATAGTTTTATGGGGGGGCTATAGGCTACAACAGCTTTATGGGGGGGCTATAGTCTATAACAGCTTTACGGGGGGGCTATAGTCTACAACAGCTTTATAGGGGGCCTTAGTCTACTACAGCTTTATGGGGGGGCTATAGTCTACTACAGCTTTATGGGGGGGCTATAGTCTACAACAGCTTTATGGGGGGGCTATAGTCTACAACAGCTTTATGGGGGGGCTATAGTCTACTACAGCTTTATGGGGGGGCTATAGTCTACAACAGCTGTATGGGGGGGGCTATAGTCTACAACAGCATTATGGGGGGGCTATAGTCTACAACAGCTGTATGGGGGGGGGCTATAGTCTACAACAGCTTTATGGGGGGGCTATAGTCTACAACAGCTGTATGGGGGGGCTATAGTCTATAACAGCTTTATGGGGGGGCTATAGTCTACAACAGCTTTATGGGGGGGGGGGGCTATAGTCTACAACAGCTTTATGGGGGGGGGCTATAGTCTACAACAGCTTTATGGGGGGCTATAGTCTACTACAGCTTTATGGGGGGCTGTAGTCTACTACAGCTTTATGGGGGGGCTATAGTCTACAACAGCTATATGGGGGGGGCTATAGTCTACAACAGCTGTATGGGGGGGCTATAGTCTACAACAGCTGTATGGGGGGGGGCTATAGTCTACAACAGCATTATGGGGGGCTATAGTCTACAACAGCTATAGTCTACTACAGCTTTATGGGGGGGGCTATAGTCTACAACAGCTATAGTCTACTACAGCTTTATGGGGGGGCTATAGTCTACTACAGCTTTGTGGGGGGGCTATAGTCTACAACAGCTTTATGGGGGGGGCTATAGTCTATAACAGCTTTATGGGGGGGCTATAGTCTATAACAGCTTTATGGGGGGGCTATAGTCTATAACAGCTTTATGGGGGGGGCTATAGTCTACAACAGCTTTATGGGGGGGGCTATAGTCTATAACAGCTTTATGGGGGGGGGCTATAGTCTACAACAGCTTTATGGGGGGGGCTATAGTCTACAACAGCATTATGGGGGGGCTATAGTCTACAACAGCTTTATGGGGGGGAGCTATAGTCTATAACAGCTTTATGGGGGGGCTATAGTCTATAACAGCTTTATGGGGGGGCTATAGTCTACTACAGCTTTATGGGGGGGGGCTATAGTCTACAACAGCATTATGGGGGGGCTATAGTCTACTACAGCTTTATGGGGGGGCTATAGTCTATAATAGCTTTATGGGGGGCTGTAGTCTACAACAGCTTTATGGGGGGGGCTATAGTCTATAACAGCTTTATGGGGGGGCTATAATCTACAACAGCTGTATGGGGGGGCTATAGTCTACAACAGCTTTATGGGGGGGGGGGCTATAGTCTATAACAGCTTTATGGGGGGGCTATAATCTACAACAGCTGTATGGGGGGGCTATAGTCTACAACAGCTGTATGGGGGGGCTATAGTCTACAACAGCATTATGGGGGGGCTATAGTCTACAACAGCTGTATGGGGGGCTATAGTCTATAACAGCTTTATGGGGGGGCTATAGTCTAAAACAGCTGTATGGGGGGGGGGGGCTATAGTCTACAACAGCTTTATGGGGGGGCTATAGTCTACAACAGCTGTATGGGGGGGCTATAGTCTATAACAGCTTTATGGGGGGGCTATAGTCTACAACAGCTGTATGGGGGGGGGCTATAGTCTACTAAAGCTGTATGGGGGGGCTATAGTCTACAACAGCTGTATGGGGGGGGGGGGGCTATAGTCTACAGCAGCTTTATGGGGGGGCTATAGTCTACAACAGCTGTATGGGGGGGCTATAGTCTATAACAGCTTTATGGGGGGGCTATAGTCTACAACAGCTTTATGGGGGGGGCTATAGTCTACAACAGCTTTATGGGGGGGCTATAGTCTACTACAGCTTTATGGGGGGCTGTAGTCTACTACAGCTTTATGGGGGGGCTATAGTCTACAACAGCTTTATGGGGGGGCTATAGTCTATAACAGCTTTATGGGGGGGGGCTATAGTCTACAACAGCTTTGTGGGGGGGCTATAGTCTATAACAGCTTTGTGGGGGGCTATAGTCTACAACAGCTTTGTGGGGGGGCTATAGTCTACACCAGCTTTATGGGAGGGCTATAGTCTACTACAGCTTTATGGGGGGGGCTATAGTCTACAATAGTTTTATGGGGGAGCTATAGTCTATAACAGCTTTATGGGGGGGCTATAGTCTACTACAACTTTATGGGGGGGCTATAGTCTACAATAGTTTTATGGGGGGGCTATAGTCTACAACAGCTTTATGGGGGGGCTATAGTCTATAACAGCTTTATGGGGGGGGCTATAGTCTACAACAGCTTTATGGGGGGCTATAGTCTACTACAGCTTTATGGGGGGGCTATAGTCTACTACAGCTTTATGAGGGGGCTATAGTCTACAACAGCTTTATGGGGGGGCTATAGTCTACAACAGCTTAATGGGGGGTTATAGTCTACTACAGCTTTATGGGGGGGCTATAGTCTACAACAGCTTTATGGGGGGCTATAGTCTATAACAGCTTTATGGGGGGGCTATAGTCTACAACAGCTTTATGGGGGGGGCTATAGTCTATAACAGCTTTATGGGGGGGCTATAATCTACAACAGCTGTATGGGGGGGGCTATAGTCTATAACAGCTTTATGGGGGGGCTATAATCTACAACAGCTGTATGGGGGGGCTATAGTATACAACAGCTTTATGGGGGGGGGGCTATAGTCTATAACAGCTTTATGGGGGGGCTATAATCTACAACAGCTGTATGGGGGGGCTATAGTCTACAACAGCTGTATGGGGGGGCTATAGTCTACAACAGCATTATGGGGGGGCTATAGTCTACAACAGCTGTATGGGGGGCTATAGTCTATAACAGCTTTATGGGGGGGCTATAGTCTAAAACAGCTGTATGGGGGGGGGGGGGCTATAGTCTACAACAGCTTTATGGGGGGGCTATAGTCTACAACAGCTGTATGGGGGGGCTATAGTCTATAACAGCTTTATGGGGGGGCTATAGTCTACAACAGCTGTATGGGGGGGGGCTATAGTCTACTAAAGCTGTATGGGGGGGCTATAGTCTACAACAGCTGTATGGGGGGGGGGGGGGCTATAGTCTACAGCAGCTTTATGGGGGGGCTATAGTCTACAACAGCTGTATGGGGGGGCTATAGTCTATAACAGCTTTATGGGGGGGCTATAGTCTACAACAGCTTTATGGGGGGGGCTATAGTCTACAACAGCTTTATGGGGGGGCTATAGTCTACTACAGCTTTATGGGGGGCTGTAGTCTACTACAGCTTTATGGGGGGGCTATAGTCTACAACAGCTTTATGGGGGGGCTATAGTCTATAACAGCTTTATGGGGGGGCTATAGTCTACAACAGCTTTATGGGGGGGCTATAGTCTACTACAGCTTTATGGGGGGGGCTATAGTCTACAACAGCTTTATGGGGGGGCTATAGTCTACAACAGCTTTATGGGGGGGGGGCTATAGTCTACAACAGCTTTATGGGGGGGCTATAGTCTACAACAGCTGTATGGGGGGGCTATAGTCTATAACAGCTTTATGGGGGGGCTATAGTCTACAACAGCTTTATGGGGGGGGGCTATAGTCTACAACAGCTTTATGGGGGGGGGGCTATAGTCTACAACAGCTTTATGGGGGGGGGGCTATAGTCTACAACAGCTTTATGGGGGGGCTATAGTCTACTACAGCTTTATGGGGGGCTGTAGTCTACTACAGCTTTATGGGGGGGCTATAGTCTACAACAGCTTTATGGGGGGGCTATAGTCTATAACAGCTTTATGGGGGGGCTATAGTCTACTACAGCTTTATGGGGGGGGCTATAGTCTACAATAGTTTTATGGGGGGGCTATAGTCTATAACAGCTTTATGGGGGGGCTATAGTCTACTACAGCTTTATGGGGGGGCTATAGTCTACAATAGTTTTATGGGGGGGCTATAGGCTACAACAGCTTTATGGGGGGGCTATAGTCTATAACAGCTTTACGGGGGGGCTATAGTCTACAACAGCTTTATAGGGGGCCTTAGTCTACTACAGCTTTATGGGGGGGCTATAGTCTACTACAGCTTTATGGGGGGGCTATAGTCTACAACAGCTTTATGGGGGGGCTATAGTCTACAACAGCTTTATGGGGGGGCTATAGTCTACTACAGCTTTATGGGGGGGCTATAGTCTACAACAGCTGTATGGGGGGGGCTATAGTCTACAACAGCATTATGGGGGGGCTATAGTCTACAACAGCTGTATGGGGGGGGGCTATAGTCTACAACAGCTTTATGGGGGGGCTATAGTCTACAACAGCTGTATGGGGGGGCTATAGTCTATAACAGCTTTATGGGGGGGCTATAGTCTACAACAGCTTTATGGGGGGGGGGGCTATAGTCTACAACAGCTTTATGGGGGGGGGCTATAGTCTACAACAGCTTTATGGGGGGCTATAGTCTACTACAGCTTTATGGGGGGCTGTAGTCTACTACAGCTTTATGGGGGGGCTATAGTCTACAACAGCTATATGGGGGGGGCTATAGTCTACAACAGCTGTATGGGGGGGCTATAGTCTACAACAGCTGTATGGGGGGGGGCTATAGTCTACAACAGCATTATGGGGGGCTATAGTCTACAACAGCTATAGTCTACTACAGCTTTATGGGGGGGGCTATAGTCTACAACAGCTATAGTCTACTACAGCTTTATGGGGGGGCTATAGTCTACTACAGCTTTGTGGGGGGGCTATAGTCTACAACAGCTTTATGGGGGGGGCTATAGTCTATAACAGCTTTATGGGGGGGCTATAGTCTATAACAGCTTTATGGGGGGGCTATAGTCTATAACAGCTTTATGGGGGGGGCTATAGTCTACAACAGCTTTATGGGGGGGGCTATAGTCTATAACAGCTTTATGGGGGGGGGCTATAGTCTACAACAGCTTTATGGGGGGGGCTATAGTCTACAACAGCATTATGGGGGGGCTATAGTCTACAACAGCTTTATGGGGGGGGAGCTATAGTCTATAACAGCTTTATGGGGGGGCTATAGTCTATAACAGCTTTATGGGGGGGCTATAGTCTACTACAGCTTTATGGGGGGGGGCTATAGTCTACAACAGCATTATGGGGGGGCTATAGTCTACTACAGCTTTATGGGGGGGCTATAGTCTATAATAGCTTTATGGGGGGCTGTAGTCTACAACAGCTTTATGGGGGGGGCTATAGTCTACAAAAGCTTTATGGGGGGGGGGGGGGGCTATAGTCTACAACAGCTTTATGGGGGGGCTATAGTCTACTACAGCTTTATGGGGGTGGCTATAGTCTACAACAGCTGTATGGGGGGGCTATAGTCTATAACAGCTTTATGGGGGGCTGTAATCTACAACAGCATTATGGGGGGGCTATAGTCTACTACAGCTTTATGGGGGGGCTATAGTCTACTACAGCTTTATGGGGGGGCTATAGTCTACAACAGCTTTATGGGGGGGGGCTATAGTCTATAACAGCTTTATGGGGGGGCTATAGTCTATAACAGCTTTATGGGGGGGCTATAGTCTACTACAGCTTTATGGGGGGGGCTATAGTCTACAACAGCATTATGGGGGGGCTATAGTCTACTACAGCTTTATGGGGGGGCTATAGTCTATAATAGCTTTATGGGGGGCTGTAGTCTACAACAGCTTTATGGGGGGGGCTATAGTCTACAACAGCTTTATGGGGGGGGGGCTATAGTCTACAACAGCTTTATGGGGGGGGCTATAGTCTACTACAGCTTTATGGGGGTGGCTATAGTCTACAACAGCTGTATGGGGGGCTATAGTCTATAACAGCTTTATGGGGGGCTGTAATCTACAACAGCATTATGGGAGGGGCTATAGTCTACAACAGCTGTATGGGGGGGCTATAGTCTACAACAGCTGTATGGGGGGGCTATAGTCTACAACAGCTGTATGGGGGGGCTATAGTCTACAACAGCTATATGGGGGGGCTATAGTCTATAACAGCTTTATGGGGGGGGGCTGTAGTCTACAACAGCTGTATGGGGGGGCTATAGTCTACAACAGCTATAGTCTACTACAGCTTTGTGGGGGGGCTATAGTCTACAACAGCTATAGTCTACTACAGCTTTGTGGGGGGGCTATAGTCTACAACAGCATTATGGGGGGGGGGGCTATAGTCTACAACAGCTGTATGGGGGGGCTATAGTCTACAACAGCTTTGTGGGGGGGGGCTATAGTCTACAACAGCTTTATGGGGGGGCTATAGTCTACAACAGCTTTATGGGGGGGGGCTATAGTCTACAACAGCTTTATGGGGGGGGGCTATAGTCTACAACAGCTTTATGGGGGGGCTATAGTCTACAACAGCTTTATGGGGGGGCTATAGTCTACAACAGCTTTATGGGGGGGGGGGGCTATAGTCTACAACAGCTTTATGGGGGGGGGCTATAGTCTACAACAGCTTTATGGGGGGGCTATAGTCTACAACAGCTTTATGGGGGGGCTATAGTCTACAACAGCTTTATGGGGGGGGGGCTATAGTCTACAACAGCTTTGTGGGGGGGCTATAGTCTATAACAGCTTTGTGGGGGGCTATAGTCTACAACAGCTTTGTGGGGGGGCTATAGTCTACACCAGCTTTATGGGGGGGCTATAGTCTACTACAGCTTTATGGGGGGGGCTATAGTCTACAATAGTTTTATGGGGGAGCTATAGTCTATAACAGCTTTATGGGGGGGCTATAGTCTACTACAGCTTTATGGGGGGGCTATAGTCTACAATAGTTTTATGGGGGGGCTATAGTCTACAACAGCTTTATGGGGGGGCTATAGTCTATAACAGCTTTATGGGGGGGGCTATAGTCTACAACAGCTTTATGGGGGGCTATAGTCTACTACAGCTTTATGGGGGGGCTATAGTCTACTACAGCTTTATGGGGGGGCTATAGTCTACAACAGCTTTATGGGGGGGCTATAGTCTACAACAGCTTTATGGGGGGTTATAGTCTACTACAGCTTTATGGGGGGGCTATAGTCTACAACAGCTTTATGGGGGGCTATAGTCTATAACAGCTTTATGGGGGGGCTATAGTCTACAACAGCTTTATGGGGGGGGCTATAGTCTATAACAGCTTTATGGGGGGGCTATAATCTACAACAGCTGTATGGGGGGGGCTATAGTCTATAACAGCTTTATGGGGGGGGCTATAATCTACAACAGCTGTATGGGGGGGCTATAGTCTACAACAGCTTTATGGGGGGGGCTATAGTCTATAACAGCTTTATGGGGGGGCTATAATCTACAACAGCTGTATGGGGGGGCTATAGTCTACAACAGCTGTATGGGGGGGACTATAGTCTACAACAGCATTATGGGGGGGCTATAGTCTACAACAGCTGTATGGGGGGCTATAGTCTATAACAGCTTTATGGGGGGGCTATAGTCTACAACAGCTGTATGGGGGGGGGGGGGGGCTATAGTCTACAACAGCTTTATAGGGGGCTATAGTCTACAACAGCTGTATGGGGGGGCTATAGTCTATAACAGCTTTATGGGGGGGCTATAGTCTACAACAGCTGTATGGGGGGGGGCTATAGTCTACTAAAGCTGTATGGGGGGGCTATAGTCTACAACAGCTGTATGGGGGGGGGGGCTATAGTCTACAGCAGCTTTATGGGGGGGCTATAGTCTACAACAGCTGTATGGGGGGGCTATAGTCTATAACAGCTTTATGGGGGGGCTATAGTCTACAACAGCTTTATGGGGGGGGCTATAGTCTACAACAGCTTTATGGGGGGGCTATAGTCTACTACAGCTGTATGGGGGGGCTATAGTCTACAACAGCTTTATGGGGGGGCTAAAGTCTACTACAGCTTTATGGGGGGCTGTAGTCTACTACAGCTTTATGGGGGGGCTATAGTCTACAACAGCTGTATGGGGGGGGCTATAGTCTATAACAGCTTTATGGGGGGGCTATAATCTACAACAGCTGTATGGGGGGGCTATAGTCTACAACAGCTTTATGGGGGGGGCTATAGTCTATAACAGCTTTATGGGGGGGCTATAATCTACAACAGCTGTATGGGGGGGCTATAGTCTACAACAGCTGTATGGGGGGGACTATAGTCTACAACAGCATTATGGGGGGGCTATAGTCTACAACAGCTGTATGGGGGGCTATAGTCTATAACAGCTTTATGGGGGGGCTATAGTCTACAACAGCTGTATGGGGGGGGGGGGCTATAGTCTACAACAGCTTTATAGGGGGCTATAGTCTACAACAGCTGTATGGGGGGGCTATAGTCTATAACAGCTTTATGGGGGGGCTATAGTCTACAACAGCTGTATGGGGGGGGGCTATAGTCTACAACAGCTTTATGGGGGGCTATAGTCTACTACAGCTTTATGGGGGGGGCTATAGTCTACTACAGCTTTATGGGGGGGCTATAGTCTACAACAGCTTTATGGGGGGGCTATAGTCTACAACAGCTTTATGGGGGGGCTATAGTCTACTACAGCTTTATGGGGGGGGCTATAGTCTACAACAGCTTTATGGGGGGGCTATAGTCTACAACAGCTTTATGGGGGGGGGGCTATAGTCTACAACAGCTTTATGGGGGGGCTATAGTCTACAACAGCTGTATGGGGGGGCTATAGTCTATAACAGCTTTATGGGGGGGCTATAGTCTACAACAGCTTTATGGGGGGGGGCTATAGTCTACAACAGCTTTATGGGGGGGGGGGCTATAGTCTACAACAGCTTTATGGGGGGGGGGCTATAGTCTACAACAGCTTTATGGGGGGGCTATAGTCTACTACAGCTTTATGGGGGGCTGTAGTCTACTACAGCTTTATGGGGGGGCTATAGTCTACAACAGCTTTATGGGGGGGCTATAGTCTATAACAGCTTTATGGGGGGGCTATAGTCTACTACAGCTTTATGGGGGGGGCTATAGTCTACAATAGTTTTATGGGGGGGCTATAGTCTATAACAGCTTTATGGGGGGGCTATAGTCTACTACAGCTTTATGGGGGGGCTATAGTCTACAATAGTTTTATGGGGGGGCTATAGGCTACAACAGCTTTATGGGGGGGCTATAGTCTATAACAGCTTTACGGGGGGGCTATAGTCTACAACAGCTTTATAGGGGGCCTTAGTCTACTACAGCTTTATGGGGGGGCTATAGTCTACTACAGCTTTATGGGGGGGCTATAGTCTACAACAGCTTTATGGGGGGGCTATAGTCTACAACAGCTTTATGGGGGGGCTATAGTCTACTACAGCTTTATGGGGGGGCTATAGTCTACAACAGCTGTATGGGGGGGGCTATAGTCTACAACAGCATTATGGGGGGGCTATAGTCTACAACAGCTGTATGGGGGGGGGCTATAGTCTACAACAGCTTTATGGGGGGGCTATAGTCTACAACAGCTGTATGGGGGGGCTATAGTCTATAACAGCTTTATGGGGGGGCTATAGTCTACAACAGCTTTATGGGGGGGGGGGCTATAGTCTACAACAGCTTTATGGGGGGGGGCTATAGTCTACAACAGCTTTATGGGGGGCTATAGTCTACTACAGCTTTATGGGGGGCTGTAGTCTACTACAGCTTTATGGGGGGGCTATAGTCTACAACAGCTATATGGGGGGGGCTATAGTCTACAACAGCTGTATGGGGGGGCTATAGTCTACAACAGCTGTATGGGGGGGGGCTATAGTCTACAACAGCATTATGGGGGGCTATAGTCTACAACAGCTATAGTCTACTACAGCTTTATGGGGGGGGCTATAGTCTACAACAGCTATAGTCTACTACAGCTTTATGGGGGGGCTATAGTCTACTACAGCTTTGTGGGGGGGCTATAGTCTACAACAGCTTTATGGGGGGGGCTATAGTCTATAACAGCTTTATGGGGGGGCTATAGTCTATAACAGCTTTATGGGGGGGCTATAGTCTATAACAGCTTTATGGGGGGGGCTATAGTCTACAACAGCTTTATGGGGGGGGCTATAGTCTATAACAGCTTTATGGGGGGGGGCTATAGTCTACAACAGCTTTATGGGGGGGGCTATAGTCTACAACAGCATTATGGGGGGGCTATAGTCTACAACAGCTTTATGGGGGGGGAGCTATAGTCTATAACAGCTTTATGGGGGGGCTATAGTCTATAACAGCTTTATGGGGGGGCTATAGTCTACTACAGCTTTATGGGGGGGGGCTATAGTCTACAACAGCATTATGGGGGGGCTATAGTCTACTACAGCTTTATGGGGGGGCTATAGTCTATAATAGCTTTATGGGGGGCTGTAGTCTACAACAGCTTTATGGGGGGGGCTATAGTCTACAAAAGCTTTATGGGGGGGGGGGGGCTATAGTCTACAACAGCTTTATGGGGGGGCTATAGTCTACTACAGCTTTATGGGGGTGGCTATAGTCTACAACAGCTGTATGGGGGGGCTATAGTCTATAACAGCTTTATGGGGGGCTGTAATCTACAACAGCATTATGGGGGGGCTATAGTCTACTACAGCTTTATGGGGGGGCTATAGTCTACTACAGCTTTATGGGGGGGCTATAGTCTACAACAGCTTTATGGGGGGGGGCTATAGTCTATAACAGCTTTATGGGGGGGCTATAGTCTATAACAGCTTTATGGGGGGGCTATAGTCTACTACAGCTTTATGGGGGGGGCTATAGTCTACAACAGCATTATGGGGGGGCTATAGTCTACTACAGCTTTATGGGGGGGCTATAGTCTATAATAGCTTTATGGGGGGCTGTAGTCTACAACAGCTTTATGGGGGGGGCTATAGTCTACAACAGCTTTATGGGGGGGGGGCTATAGTCTACAACAGCTTTATGGGGGGGGCTATAGTCTACTACAGCTTTATGGGGGTGGCTATAGTCTACAACAGCTGTATGGGGGGCTATAGTCTATAACAGCTTTATGGGGGGCTGTAATCTACAACAGCATTATGGGAGGGGCTATAGTCTACAACAGCTGTATGGGGGGGCTATAGTCTACAACAGCTGTATGGGGGGGCTATAGTCTACAACAGCTGTATGGGGGGGCTATAGTCTACAACAGCTATATGGGGGGGCTATAGTCTATAACAGCTTTATGGGGGGGGGCTGTAGTCTACAACAGCTGTATGGGGGGGCTATAGTCTACAACAGCTATAGTCTACTACAGCTTTGTGGGGGGGCTATAGTCTACAACAGCTATAGTCTACTACAGCTTTGTGGGGGGGCTATAGTCTACAACAGCATTATGGGGGGGGGGGCTATAGTCTACAACAGCTGTATGGGGGGGCTATAGTCTACAACAGCTTTGTGGGGGGGGGCTATAGTCTACAACAGCTTTATGGGGGGGCTATAGTCTACAACAGCTTTATGGGGGGGGGCTATAGTCTACAACAGCTTTATGGGGGGGGGCTATAGTCTACAACAGCTTTATGGGGGGGCTATAGTCTACAACAGCTTTATGGGGGGGCTATAGTCTACAACAGCTTTATGGGGGGGGGGGGGGCTATAGTCTACAACAGCTTTATGGGGGGGGGCTATAGTCTACAACAGCTTTATGGGGGGGCTATAGTCTACAACAGCTTTATGGGGGGGCTATAGTCTACAACAGCTTTATGGGGGGGGGGCTATAGTCTACAACAGCTTTGTGGGGGGGGCTATAGTCTATAACAGCTTTGTGGGGGGCTATAGTCTACAACAGCTTTGTGGGGGGGCTATAGTCTACACCAGCTTTATGGGGGGGCTATAGTCTACTACAGCTTTATGGGGGGGGCTATAGTCTACAATAGTTTTATGGGGGAGCTATAGTCTATAACAGCTTTATGGGGGGGCTATAGTCTACTACAGCTTTATGGGGGGGCTATAGTCTACAATAGTTTTATGGGGGGGCTATAGTCTACAACAGCTTTATGGGGGGGCTATAGTCTATAACAGCTTTATGGGGGGGGCTATAGTCTACAACAGCTTTATGGGGGGCTATAGTCTACTACAGCTTTATGGGGGGGCTATAGTCTACTACAGCTTTATGGGGGGGCTATAGTCTACAACAGCTTTATGGGGGGGCTATAGTCTACAACAGCTTTATGGGGGGGGGCTATAGTCTATAACAGCTTTATGGGGGGGCTATAATCTACAACAGCTGTATGGGGGGGGCTATAGTCTATAACAGCTTTATGGGGGGGGCTATAATCTACAACAGCTGTATGGGGGGGCTATAGTCTACAACAGCTTTATGGGGGGGGCTATAGTCTATAACAGCTTTATGGGGGGGCTATAATCTACAACAGCTGTATGGGGGGGCTATAGTCTACAACAGCTGTATGGGGGGGACTATAGTCTACAACAGCATTATGGGGGGGCTATAGTCTACAACAGCTGTATGGGGGGCTATAGTCTATAACAGCTTTATGGGGGGGCTATAGTCTACAACAGCTGTATGGGGGGGGGGGGGGCTATAGTCTACAACAGCTTTATAGGGGGCTATAGTCTACAACAGCTGTATGGGGGGGCTATAGTCTATAACAGCTTTATGGGGGGGCTATAGTCTACAACAGCTGTATGGGGGGGGGCTATAGTCTACTAAAGCTGTATGGGGGGGCTATAGTCTACAACAGCTGTATGGGGGGGGGGGCTATAGTCTACAGCAGCTTTATGGGGGGGCTATAGTCTACAACAGCTGTATGGGGGGGCTATAGTCTATAACAGCTTTATGGGGGGGCTATAGTCTACAACAGCTTTATGGGGGGGGCTATAGTCTACAACAGCTTTATGGGGGGGCTATAGTCTACTACAGCTGTATGGGGGGGCTATAGTCTACAACAGCTTTATGGGGGGGCTAAAGTCTACTACAGCTTTATGGGGGGCTGTAGTCTACTACAGCTTTATGGGGGGGCTATAGTCTACAACAGCTGTATGGGGGGGGCTATAGTCTATAACAGCTTTATGGGGGGGCTATAATCTACAACAGCTGTATGGGGGGGCTATAGTCTACAACAGCTTTATGGGGGGGGCTATAGTCTATAACAGCTTTATGGGGGGGCTATAATCTACAACAGCTGTATGGGGGGGCTATAGTCTACAACAGCTGTATGGGGGGGACTATAGTCTACAACAGCATTATGGGGGGGCTATAGTCTACAACAGCTGTATGGGGGGCTATAGTCTATAACAGCTTTATGGGGGGGCTATAGTCTACAACAGCTGTATGGGGGGGGGGGGGGCTATAGTCTACAACAGCTTTATAGGGGGCTATAGTCTACAACAGCTGTATGGGGGGGCTATAGTCTATAACAGCTTTATGGGGGGGCTATAGTCTACAACAGCTGTATGGGGGGGGGCTATAGTCTACTAAAGCTGTATGGGGGGGCTATAGTCTACAACAGCTGTATGGGGGGGGGGGCTATAGTCTACAGCAGCTTTATGGGGGGGCTATAGTCTACAACAGCTGTATGGGGGGGCTATAGTCTATAACAGCTTTATGGGGGGGCTATAGTCTACAACAGCTTTATGGGGGGGGCTATAGTCTACAACAGCTTTATGGGGGGGCTATAGTCTACTACAGCTGTATGGGGGGGCTATAGTCTACAACAGCTTTATGGGGGGGCTAAAGTCTACTACAGCTTTATGGGGGGCTGTAGTCTACTACAGCTTTATGGGGGGGCTATAGTCTACAACAGCTATATGGGGGGGGCTATAGTCTACAACAGCTTTATGGGGGGGCTAAAGTCTACTACAGCTTTATGGGGGGCTGTAGTCTACTACAGCTTTATGGGGGGGCTATAGTCTACAACAGCTATATGGGGGGGGCTATAGTCTACAACAGCTGTATGGGGGGGCTATAGTCTACAACAGCTGTATGGGGGGGGGCTATAGTCTACAACAGCATTATGGGGGGCTATAGTCTACAACAGCTATAGTCTACTACAGCTTTATGGGGGGGGCTATAGTCTACAACAGCTATAGTCTACTACAGCTTTATGGGGGGGCTATAGTCTACTACAGCTTTGTGGGGGGGCTATAGTCTACAACAGCTTTATGGGGGGGGGCTATAGTCTATAACAGCTTTATGGGGGGGGCTATAGTCTATAACAGCTTTATGGGGGGGGCTATAGTCTACAACAGCTTTATGGGGGGGTTATAGTCTATAACAGCTTTATGGGGGGCTATAGTCTACAACAGCTTTATGGGGGGAGGCTATAGTCTATAACAGCTTTATGGGGGGGGCTATAGTCTACAACAGCTTTATGGGGGGGGCTATAGTCTACAACAGCATTATGGGGGGGCTATAGTCTACTACAGCTTTATGGGGGGGCTATAGTCTACAACAGCTTTATGGGGGGGGGCTATAGTCTATAACAGCTTTATGGGGGGTTATAGTCTACAACAGCTTTATGGGGGGGGCTATAGTCTACAACAGCTTTATGGGGGGGGGCTATAGTCTACAACAGCATCATGGGGGGGCTATAGTCTACTACAGCTTTATGGGGGGGCTATAGTCTATAACAGCTTTATGGGGGGCTGTAGTCTACAACAGCTTTATGGGGGGGGCTATAGTCTACTACAGCTTTATGGGGGTGGCTATAGTCTACAACAGCTGTATGGGGGGGCTATAGTCTATAACAGCTTTATGGGGGGCTGTAATCTACAACAGCATTATGGGAGGGGCTATAGTCTACAACAGCTGTATGGGGGGGCTATAGTCTACAACAGCTGTATGGGGGGGCTATAGTCTACAACAGCTGTATGGGGGGCTATAGTCTACAACAGCTGTATGGGGGGGCTATAGTCTACAACAGCTGTATGGGGGGGCTATAGTCTATAACAGCTTTATGGGGGGGGCTGTAGTCTACAACAGCTGTATGGGGGGGCTATAGTCTACAACAGCTATAGTCTACTACAGCTTTGTGGGGGGGCTATAGTCTACAACAGCTATAGTCTACTACAGCTTTGTGGGGGGGCTATAGTCTACAACAGCATTATGGGGGGGGGGGGGGGCTATAGTCTACAACAGCTGTATGGGGGGGCTATAGTCTACAACAGCTTTGTGGGGGGGGGCTATAGTCTACAACAGCTTTATGGGGGGGCTATAGTCTACAACAGCTTTATGGGGGGGGGGCTATAGTCTACAACAGCTTTATGGGGGGGGGGCTATAGTCTACAACAGCTTTATGGGGGGGCTATAGTCTACAACAGCTTTATGGGGGGGCTATAGTCTACAACAGCTTTATGGGGGGGGGGGGGCTATAGTCTACAACAGCTTTGTGGGGGGGCTATAGTCTATAACAGCTTTGTGGGGGGCTATAGTCTACAACAGCTTTGTGGTGGGGCTATAGTCTACACCAGCTTTATGGGGGGCTATAGTCTACAACAGCTTTGTGGGGGGGCTATAGTCTACAACAGCTTTATGGGGGGGGGCTATAGTCTACTACAGCTTTGTGGAGGGGTTATAGTCTATAACAGCTTTGTGGGGGGGCTATAGTCTATAACAGCTTTATGGGGGGGCTATAGTCTACAACAGCTTTATGGGGGGGCTATAGTCTATAACAGCTTTGTGGGGGGGTTATAGTCTATAACAGCTTTATGGGGGGGCTATAGTCTACTACAGCTTTGTGGGGGGGGCTATAGTCTACAACAGCTTTATGGGGGGGCTATAGTCTACAACAGCTTTATGGGGGGGCTATAGTCTACTACAGCTTTATGGGGGGCTATAGTCTATAACAGCTTTATGGGGGGGTTATAGTCTATAACAGCTTTGTGGGGGGGCTATAGTCTACAACAGCTTTATGGGGGGGCTATAGTCTATAACAACTTTATGGGGGGCTATAGTCTACAACAGCTGTATGGGGGGGGGCTATAGTCTATAACAGCTTTATGGGGGGGGCTATAGTCTACAACAGCTTTATGGGGGGGGCTATAGTCTATAACAGCTTTATGGGGGGGCTATAGTCTACAACAGCTGTATGGGGGGGGGCTATAGTCTACAACAGCTTTATGGGGGGGGCTATAGTCTATAACAGCTTTATGGGGGGCTATAGTCTATAACAGCTTTATGGGGGGGGCTATAGTCTACAACAGCTTTATGGGGGGGCTATAGTCTACAACAGCTGTATGGGGGGCTATAGTCTACAACAGCTTTATGGGGGGGCTATAGTCTACAACAGCTGTATGGGGGGGGCTATAGTCTACAACAGCTTTATGGGGGGGCTATAGTCTACAACAGCTTTATGGGGGGGCTATAGTCTACAACAGCTTTATGGGGGGGCTATAGTCTACAACAGCTTTATGGGGGGGGCTATAGTCTACAACAGCTGTATGGGGGGGCTATAGTCTATAACAGCTTTATGGGGGGGGCTATAGTCTACAACAGCTGTATGGGGGGGCTATAGTCTACAACAGCTGTATGGGGGGGGCTATAGTCTACAACAGCTTTATGGGGGGGCTATAGTCTACAACAGCTGTATGGGGGGGGGGGGCTATAGTCTACAACAGCTGTATGGGGGGGGCTATAGTCTACAACAGCTGTATGGGGGGGCTATAGTCTACAACAGCTTTATGGGGGGGGCTATAGTCTATAACAGCTTTATGGGGGGGGCTATAGTCTACAACAGCTTTATGGGGGGGGGGGGCTATAGTCTACAACAGCTTTATGGGGGGGGCTATAGTCTATAACAGCTTTATGGGGGGCTATAGTCTATAACAGCTTTATGGGGGGGGCTATAGTCTACAACAGCTTTATGGGGGGGCTATAGTCTACAACAGCTGTATGGGGGGCTATAGTCTACAACAGCTTTATGGGGGGGCTATAGTCTACAACAGCTGTATGGGGGGGGCTATAGTCTACAACAGCTTTATGGGGGGGCTATAGTCTACAACAGCTTTATGGGGGGGCTATAGTCTACAACAGCTTTATGGGGGGGCTATAGTCTACAACAGCTTTATGGGGGGGGCTATAGTCTACAACAGCTGTATGGGGGGGCTATAGTCTATAACAGCTTTATGGGGGGGGCTATAGTCTACAACAGCTGTATGGGGGGGCTATAGTCTACAACAGCTGTATGGGGGGGGCTATAGTCTACAACAGCTTTATGGGGGGGCTATAGTCTACAACAGCTGTATGGGGGGGGGGGGCTATAGTCTACAACAGCTGTATGGGGGGGGCTATAGTCTACAACAGCTGTATGGGGGGGCTATAGTCTACAACAGCTTTATGGGGGGGGCTATAGTCTATAACAGCTTTATGGGGGGGGCTATAGTCTACAACAGCTTTATGGGGGGGGGGGGCTATAGTCTACAACAGCTTTATGGGGGGGGGCTATAGTCTACAACAGCTTTATGGGGGGGCTATAGTCTACAACAGCTGTATGGGGGGGGGGCTATAGTCTACAACAGCTGTATGGGGGGGCTATAGTCTACAACAGCTTTATGGGGGGCTATAGTCTACAACAGCTTTATGGGGGGTCTATAGTCTATAACAACTGTAGTCTACAACAGCTTTATGGGGGGGGCTATAGTCTACAACAGCTTTATGGGGGGGCTATAGTCTACAACAGCTTTATGGGGGGGCTATAGTCTACAACAGCTTTATGGGGGGGGGCTATAGGCTACAACAGCTTTATGGGGGGGCTATAGTCTACAACAGCTTTATGGGGGGGGGCTATAGTCTACAACAGCTTTATGGGGGGGATATAGTCTACAACAGCTGTATGGGCGGGGGCTATAGTCTATAACAACTGTAGTCTACAACAGCTTTATGGGGGGGGGGCTATAGTCTACAACAGCTTTATGGGGGGGCTATAGTCTATAACAACTGTAGTCTACAACAGCTTTATGGGGGGGGGCTATAGTCTACAACAGCTTTATGGGGGGGGATATAGTTTACAACAGCTTTATGGGGGGGGGCTATAGTCTACAACAGCTTTATGGGGGGGGGGGCTATAGTCTACAACAGCTTTATGGGGGGGGCTATAGTCTATAACAGCTTTATGGGGGGGGCTATAGTCTACAACAGCTTTATGGGGGGGCTATAGTTTACAACAGCTTTATGGGGGGGGATATAGTCTACAACAGCTTTATGGGGGGGGATATAGTCTACAACAGCTTTATGGGGGGGGGATATAGTCTACAACAGCTTTATGGGGGGGGCTATAGTCTACAACAGCTTTATGGGGGGGCTATAGTCTACAACAGCTTTATGGGGGGGGGCTATAGTCTACAACAGCTTTATGGGGGGGGGCTATAGTCTACAACAGCTTTATGGGGGGGTTATAGTCTATAACAGCTTTATGGGGGGGCTATAGTCTACAACAGCTGTATGGGGGGGGGCTATAGTCTACAACAGCTTTATGGGGGGGGCTATAGTCTACAACAGCTGTATGGGGGGGGGGGCTATAGTCTACAACAGCTTTATGGGGGGGCTATAGTCTATAACAGCTTTATGGGGGGGCTATAGTCTACAACAGCTTTATGGGGGGGCTATAGTCTACAACAGCTTTATGGGGGGGCTATAGTCTACAACAGCTTTATGGGGGGCGCTATAGTCTACAACAGCTTTATGGGGGGGTTATAGTCTACAACAGCTTTATGGGGGGGGCTATAGTCTACAACAGCTTTATGGGGGGGCTATAGTCTACAACAGCTTTATGGGGGGGGCTATAGTCTACAACAGCTTTATGGGGGGGGCTATAGTCTACAACAGCTTTATGGGGGGGCTATAGTCTACAACAGCTTTATGGGGGGGGCTATAGTCTACAACAGCTTTATGGGGGGGTTATAGTCTATAACAGCTTTATGGGGGGGCTATAGTCTACAACAGCTGTATGGGGGGGGGCTATAGTCTACAACAGCTTTATGGGGGGGGCTATAGTCTACAACAGCTGTATGGGGGGGGGCTATAGTCTACAACAGCTTTATGGGGGGGCTATAGTCTATAACAGCTTTATGGGGGGGATATAGTCTACAACAGCTTTATGGGGGGGCTATAGTCTACTACAGCTTTATGGGGGGGCTATAGTCTACAACAGCTTTATGGGGGGGGCTATAGGCTACAACAGCTTTATGTGGGGGCTATAGTCTATAACAGCTTTATGGGGGGGCTATAGTCTACAACAGCTTTATGGGGGGTCTATAGTCTACAGCAGCTTTATGTGGGGGCTATAGTCTACAACAGCTTTATGGGGGGCTATAGTCTACAGCAGCTTTATGTGGGGGCTATAGTCTACAACAGCTTTATGGGGGGCTATAGTCTACAACAGCTTTATGGGGGGGCTATAGTCTACAACAGCTTTATGGGGGGGCTATAGTCTACAACAGCTTTATGGGGGGGGGGCTATAGTCTACAACAGCTTTATGGGGGGGCTATAGTCTATAACAGCTTTATGGGGGGGCTATAGTCTACAACAGCTTTATGGGGGGGCTATAGTCTACAACAGCTTTATGGGGGGGGGGCTATAGTCTACAACAGCTTTATGGGGGGGCTATAGTCTACAACAGCTTTATGGGGGGCTATAGTCTATAACAGCTTTATGGGGGGCTATAGTCTATAACAGCTGTATGGGGGGGCTATAGTCTATAACAGCTTTATGGGGGGGGCTATAGTCTACAACAGCTTTATGGGGGGGCTATAGTCTACAACAGCTTTATGGGGGGGTTATAGTCTACAACAGCTTTATGGGGGGGGCTATAGTCTACAACAGCTTTATGGGGGGTTATAGTCTACAACAGCTTTATGGGGGGGCTATAGTCTACTACAGCTTTATGGGGGGGTTATAGTCTACAACAGCTTTATGGGGGGGTTATAGTCTACAACAGCTTTATGGGGGGGGGTATAGTCTACAACAGCTTTATGGGGGGGTTATAGTCTATAACAGCTTTATGGGGGGGTTATAGTCTACTACAGCTTTATGGGGGGGTTATAGTCTATAACAGCTGTAGTCTACAACAGTATTATTGTAACAATGCAAAGACCAAGGTTGATGTTGTAAAGAGAAACAGCTTTTCCCAAAGGAGATAAAGAGCTATCACCACTCAGAAAGAGACAGAAACAAAGAGAGGGGGGATGGGAGTCGAACGCAAGCTGCGGGTTTGCTGATTTAGAAAGACGCGGGAAAGCGAGAGCTAGCCCCCACCCAGAGTGCAAGCTGCAGTATAGGTGTTTTCCTAGACCTCTCCATCACAGCTCACAACTCTACGGTGTCCCCCTCCCAGAGTACAAAGAACCTTGGCGTGACCCTGGACAACACCCTGTGGTTTTCTGCAAACATCAAAGCAGTGACTAGTTCCTGCAGGTTCCTGCTCTTCCACATCCATAGAGTAGCAGCCTTCCTCACACAGGAAGCAGCACTGGTTCTAATCCAGGCACTTGTCCTCTCCCATCTGGACTACTGAAACTCTCTGTTGGTTGAGATCCCCGCTAGTGCCATCAAACCTTCTCAAATTCTCCCATGTCACCCCGCTCCTCCTCAAGACTATGGTGTTTACCTACAGAGCAGCAAGAAGAACTACCTCTCCTTACCTTCAGGCTCTGCTCAAACCCTACACCCCAACCCGAGCACTCCGCCACCTCTGGTATCTTGGCCCTCCCACCCCTATTGGAGGTCAGCTCCCACACAGCCCAGTCAAAACTCTTGTCTGTCCTGGCACCCCAGTGGTGGAACTAGCTTCCCCCTTAAATTAGTTCAGAAGAGTCCCTGCTCATTTTCCAAAAACGTCTGAAATCCAACCTCTTCAAATTGTATCTTAAATTAATCGCATGCCCCTCCCCCTCCCACTAAAAAAGGTATCTTCCTAGAAGCACTAACGTTGCTAATAACTAATTTATTGAGGGAAAATGTACTTGCTACGACTGTGGTATGTGGTTATCTCCACCAGCTATCTTAAGATGAATGCAGTAATTAATTGTAAGTCGGTCTGGATGACAGAGAGAGAGAGAGAAAGAGACAGAGAGAGAGCGAGACAAAAAGAGAAAGAGAGAGACAGAATAATGCATACCCGCTAATTATCAAAATCCAGAAAAGAGCCCTTAAATTCTACAACCACCTAAAAGGAAGTGATTCCCAAATCTTCCACAGTAAATAAGAATTTGTTCTTAACTGACCTGCCTAGCTAAAAAAAGGTTAAAAATAAGAAGGCCATCACCTACGGAGAGATGAACCTGGAGAAGAGCAAACTAAAATGCTAATTGGCCCTAAACAGCATACCTGACCACTGTGACTGACCCAAAATTAAGGAAAGCTTTGACAACTGTTCTGCCTGCGGCTATGAAACCCTGACCTGTTCACCGGACGTGCTACCTGTCCCAGACCTGCTGTTTTCAACTCTCTAGAGACAGCAGGAGCGGTAGAGATACTCTTAATGATCGGCTATGAAAAGCCAACTGACATTTACTCCTGAGGTGCTGACATGCTGCACCCTCAACAACTACAGTGATTAGTATTATTTGACCACGCTGGTCATTTATGAACATTTGAACATCTTGGCCATGTTCTGTTATAATCTCCACCCGGCACAGCCAGAAGAGGACTGGCCACCCCTCATAGCCTGGTTCCTCTCTAAGTTTCATCCTAGGTTTTGGCCTTTCTAGGGAGTTTTTCCTAGCCACCATGCTTCTACACCTGCATTGCTTGCTGTTTGGGGTTTTAGAATGGGTTTCAGTACAGCACTTTGTGACATCAGCTGATGTACGAAGGGCGATATAAAACAATTTGATTTTGATTTGACAGACTCAGTGAGCATAGACTTGCTATTGATGATGGCAATGGTGTAAAGTATGTAAGTAAAAATACTTTAAAGTACTTCTTAAGTAGTTTTTTAGGGTATCTATACTTTACTATTTATATTATTGACAACTTGTAATTTTATTTCACTACATTCCTAAAATAATATAGTTTTTACTACATACATTTTCCCTGACACCCAAAGAACATCCCTGGTCATCCCTACTGCCTCTGATCCTATCTGATCTGGAGAACTCACTAAACAGAGAACATCCCTGGTTATCCCTACTGCTTCTGATCTGGCGGACTCACTAAACAGAGAACATCCCTGGTTATCCCTACTGCTTCTGATCTGGCGGACTCACTAAACACAAATGCTTTGCTTGTAAATTATTTTAGTGTTGGAGTGTGTACCTGGCTATCCGTAAATAAATAAAAAACAAGAAAATGATGCCATCTGCTTTGCTTAAAATAAAGAATGTGAAATGATTTATACTTTTCTAATTGTTTAATTTGACTTTTGATACTTAAGTATATTTTAGGAATTACATTTACTTTTGATACTTACTGTTCAGGCACGGTGTCCAGTCCTGCTCCATGGCCGGAGCCCTCCTTTGCGCCGGTGCCCAGTCCAGGCACGGCGTTCAGCCCGGCGCCATGGCCGGATCCGGGGTCTGGGCGGGGGCTACGACCTGCCCCGGAGCCGCCACCGACACTAATCACACCCCCTACCCTCCCCATTTGGTTTCTGGTTTTGCGGCCGGAGTCCGCACCTTTGTGGGGGGGGGGGGGGGGGGGGGGGTACTGTCACGCCCTGACCATAGAGAGCCCTTGGTTCTCTATGGTGTAGTAGGTCAGGGCGTGACTAGGGGGTGTTCTAGGTTATATATTTCTATGTTGGTGCTCTTGGTATGGTTCCCAATTAGAGGCAGCTGATGTTCGTTGTCTTTAATTGGGGATCATACTTATGGGTTCCCTGTTCCCACCTGCTTTGTGGGATATTGTTTTTGAGTGAGTGCATGTTGCACCTCAGTACTGCATGGTCGTTGTTTGTTTCTTGGTTTGTTTTAAGTTTCACATTTTAAGATGTGGAACTCCAATCACGCTGCGCCTTGGTCCGTCTCTCCAGACGCCCGTGACAATTGGCTGAAATATCACAGTGTATAATCACAGCAGCAAGATGTGTGACCTGTTGCCACAAGAAAAGGGCAACCAGTGAAGAACAAACGCCATTCCCTTTTGCACATCGCTACAACACTGTATATAGACATAATATGACTGTTCACTTTTTATTGTTTATTTCACTTTTGTTTATCCATTTCACTTGGTTTGTCAATGTAATCATATGTTTCCAATGTCAATAAAGCACCTTGAATTGAAAGAGACACAGAGACGCAGGAAGACAGACAGACAGACAGACAGACAGACAGACAGACAGACAGACAGACAGACAGACAGACAGACAGACAGGCAGACAGACAGGCAGACAGGCAGACAGACAGACAGACAGACAGACAGACAGACAGACAGACAGACAGACAGACAGACAGACAGACAGACAGACAGACAGACAGACAGACAGACAGACAGACAGACAGACAGACAGATCTCTAGACTATGACAGCGTTCTAACAATAAGTGGTCTCCTCCAGGCTTTAATCAACCTAGCTGAGATTGACACCTGAATGTGCAGTCATGCTCTAACTAACCCCACAGCACTACCAGCACAGTGCCTCTCTCTCTCTCTCTCTCTCTCTCTCTCTCTCTCTCTCTCTCTCTCTCTCTCTCTCTCTCTCTCTCTCTCTCTCTCTCTCTCTCTCTCTCTCTCTCTCTCTCTCTTTCCCTTTCTCTCTCCTCTGTATCATTTTCTATTCATCTCTCGCTCTCCTCCTCTCTCCATCACTCGCTCTTTCTCTCTTCCTCCCCATATCTCTCTCTCTTTCTCTCCTCTCTCTCTCTCCTCCTTTTACTGTCTATTTATCTTTTTCTTTCTTTCTCTCTCTCTCTCTCTCTCTCTCTCTCTCTCTCTCTCTCTCTCTCTCTCTCTCTCTCTCTCTCTCTCTCTCTCTCTCTCTCTCTCTCTCTCTCTCTCTCTCTCTCTCTCTCTCTCTCTCTCTCTCTCTATCTCTCTCTCTCTCAGAGAAGCAATCAGAGCAGTGTTATTAGTGCTGGGGGTCTAAAGAGGAGAGACAGACAGGGAGGTAGAGACAGAAAGGGAGGAAGAGACAGAGACCCAATTACTTCATCACACAAAGGCAGGATTAATACACCGCTGATCACAGGGTTGGGTCCCAAACGGCCACGGTATTCCCTATATAGTGCACTACTTTTGACCAGAGACATATGAGCCCTGGTGAAAAGTAGTGCACTGCATGGGGAATAGGGTGCCATTTGGGAAGCATCCTGGATGATGTCACCACCAACACCATGTTATGCTCTGGGGGAAATGTCATTCGTGGTGGGAATGCTAATGAGCAGCAGTGGTAGCATGAGGAGAGGAGATGTCCTACTTTGTTGGTGCCCTGTCAACCTGGACTCAGGGATAGACGTAACATATTAAATGTAAATCTGGGAAACACTCCGAATAGTATGTTATTTTACGTTTTTGCATGGTATGTATTCATTTGTGGATGTCTATCATGCATTTCTTATGATATGTTATGAATTGCAAATTCGTACAATATGTTACGAATTTTCTAAATGTATGATATGTTACGAATTTCAATTTTAGGCTAATGCTAACGTTAGCTAGGCTAGAGGTTAGGATTATGCTTAGGGTTAAGGTTAGGGTTAAGGTTAGGGTTAGGATTTAGGTTAAAGGGTTAAGGATAAGGTTAGGGTTAAGGTTAGGGTTAGGTTAAAGGGTTAAGGATAAGGTTAGGGTTAAGGTTAGGGTTAGGATTTAGGTTAAAGGGTTAAGGATAAGGTTAGGGTTAGGATTTAGGTTAAAGGGTTAAGGATAAGGTTAGGGTTAAGGTTAGGGTTAGGATTTAGGTTAAAGGGTTAAGGATAAGGTTAGGGTTAAGGTTAGGGTTAGGATTTAGGTTAAAGGGTTAAAGATAAGGTTATGGTTAAGGTTAGTGTTAGGATTTAGGTTAAAGGGTTAAGGATAAGGTTAGGGTTAAGGTTAGGGTTAGGATTTAGGTTAAAGGGTTAAGGATAAGGTTAGGGTTAGGATTTAGGTTAAAGGGTTAAGGATAAGGTTAGGGTTAAGGTTAGGGTTAGGATTTAGGTTAAAGGGTTAAGGATAAGGTTAGGGTTAAGGTTAGGGTTAGGATTTAGGTTAAAGGGTTAAGGATAAGGTTAGGGTTAAGGTTAGGGTTAGGATTTAGGTTAAAGGGTTAAGGATAAGGTTAGGGTTAGGGTTTAGGTTAAAGGGTTAAGGATAAGGTTAGGGTTAGGGTTAGGATTTAGGTTAAAGGGTTAAGGATAAGGTTAGGGGAAGGGTTAGCAAACATGCTAAATAGTTGCAAAGTAGCTGAAAAGTGGTAAGTAGATGATAATTAACTCAAATGCTAAAGTTGTCCGTGATGAGATAAAAACATTCAACCTTTGGCTTGCTAGACATTCGCATTATACGCCCACTCATCCACCCTACTTTTATTTTTGCCTTAAGTAACCTTCTGCCTTACGTAACCATACTAAATGTAAGTTGTCATACTAAATTGAGTGTCACGTATTTCCATTTACTATGTTACGTCTAGTCTATGAGATCAGGCTGTCCCTGTTTAAGGAGAGCAGAGGACCCTGGTCAAAAGTACTGGATTATAACAGCTTGCCACTTGGGACACAGTGCCAGGCTAGCTGATAGGTGGGAAGGTTAACCCGCACTATTGACTCTTTGGGTTTCACCAATCAAACACAGACCTATGGCAGCAGCCATGACGGTGGCCACGGCAACAACAGGAAGAGAGGAAGTAGAGGGACGGACAATAAAAAACATAACTATTTCCATCTAAGAGAACAGAGGAGATCTCTTTACTGTAACATATTAACTATCTGGACAGAACAGAGGAGATCTCTTTACTGTAACATATTAACTATCTGGAGAGAACAGAGGAGATCTCTTTACTGTAACATATTAACTATCTGGAGAGAACAGAGGAGATCTCTTTACTGTAACATATTAACTATCTGGAGAGAACAGAGGAGATCTCTTTACTGTAACATATTAACTATCTGGAGAGAACAGAGGAGATCTCTTTACTGTAACATATTAACTATCTGGAGAGAACAGAGGAGATCTCTTTACTGTAACATATTAACTATCTGGAGAGAACAGAGGAGATCTCTTTACTGTAACATATTAACTATCTGGAGAGAACAGAGGAGATCTCTTTACTGTAACATATTAACTATCTGGACAGAACAGAGGAGATCTCTTTACTGTAACATATTAAATATCTGGGGAGAACAGAGGAGATCTCTTTACTGTAACATATTAACTATCTGGAGAGAACAGAGGAGATCTCTTTACTGTAACATATTAACTATCTGGAGAGAACAGAGGAGATCTCTTTACTGTAACATATTAACTATCTGGAGAGAACAGAGGAGATCTCTTTACTGTAACATATTAACTATCTGGAGAGAACAGAGGAGATCTCTTTACTGTAACATATTAACTATCTGGAGAGAACAGAGGAGATCTCTTTACTGTAACATATTAACTATCTGGAGAGAACAGAGGAGATCTCTTTACTGTAACATATTAACTATCTGGAGAGAACAGAGGAGATCTCTTTACTGTAACATATTAACTATCTGGACAGAACAGAGGAGATCTCTTTACTGTAACATATTAACTATCTGGACAGAACAGAGGAGATCTCTTTACTGTAACATATTAACTATCTGGACAGAACAGAGGAGATCTCTTTACTGTAACATATTAACTATCTGGACAGAACAGAGGAGATCTCTTTACTGTAACATATTAACTATCTGGACAGAACAGAGGAGATCTCTTTACTGTAACATATTAACTATCTGGAGAGAACAGAGGAGATCTCTTTACTGTAACATATTAACTATCTGGAGAGAACAGAGGAGATCTCTTTACTGTAACATATTAACTATCTGGAGAGAACAGAGGAGATCTCTTTACTGTAACATATTAACTATCTGGAGAGAACAGAGGAGATCTCTTTACTGTAACATATTAACTATCTGGGGAGAACAGAGGAGATCTCTTTACTGTAACATATTAACTATCTGGAGAGAACAGAGGAGATCTCTTTACTGTAACATATTAACTATCTGGAGAGAACAGAGGAGATCTCTTTACTGTAACATATTAACTATCTGGAGAGAACAGAGGAGATCTCTTTACTGTAACATATTAACTATCTGGAGAGAACAGAGGAGATCTCTTTACTGTAACATATTAACTATCTGGACAGAACAGAGGAGATCTCTTTACTGTAACATATTAACTATCTGGACAGAACAGAGGAGATCTCTTTACTGTAACATATTAACTATCTGGACAGAACAGAGGAGATCTCTTTACTGTAACATATTAACTATCTGGAGAGAACAGAGGAGATCTCTTTACTGTAACATATTAACTATCTGGAGAGAACAGAGGAGATCTCTTTACTGTAACATATTAACTATCTGGAGAGAACAGAGGAGATCTCTTTACTGTAACATATTAACTATCTGGGGAGAACAGAGGAGATCTCTTTACTGTAACATATTAACTATCTGGAGAGAACAGAGGAGATCTCTTTACTGTAACATATTAACTATCTGGAGAGAACAGAGGAGATCTCTTTACTGTAACATATTAACTATCTGGAGAGAACAGAGGAGATCTCTTTACTGTAACATATTAACTATCTGGAGAGAACAGAGGAGATCTCTTTACTGTAACATATTAACTATCTGGAGAGAACAGAGGAGATCTCTTTACTGTAACATATTAACTATCTGGAGAGAACAGAGGAGATCTCTTTACTGTAACATATTAACTATCTGGAGAGAACAGAGGAGATCTCTTTACTGTAACATATTAACTATCTGGAGAGAACAGAGGAGATCTCTTTACTGTAACATATTAACTATCTGGAGAGAACAGAGGAGATCTCTTTACTGTAACATATTAACTATCTGGAGAGAACAGAGGAGATATCTTTACTGTAACATATTAACTATCTGGAGAGAACAGAGGAGATCTCTTTACTGTAACATATTAACTATCTGGACAGAACAGAGGAGATCTCTTTACTGTAACATATTAACTATCTGGGGAGAACAGAGGAGATCTCTTTACTGTAACATATTAACTATCTGGGGAGAACAGAGGAGATCTCTTTACTGTAACATATTAACTATCTGGGGAGAACAGAGGAGATCTCTTTACTGTAACATATTAACTATCTGGAGAGAACAGAGGAGATCTCTTTACTGTAACATATTAACTATCTGGAGAGAACAGAGGAGATCTCTTTACTCTAACATATTAACTATCTGGAGAGAACAGAGGAGATCTCTTTACTGTAACATATTAACTATCTGGAGAGAACAGAGGAGATCTCTTTACTGTAACATATTAACTATCTGGAGAGAACAGAGGAGATCTCTTTACTGTAACATATTAACTATCTGGAGAGAACAGAGGAGATCTCTTTACTGTAACATATTAACTATCTGGAGAGAACAGAGTAGATCTCTTTACTGTAACATATTAACTATCTGGACAGAACAGAGGAGATCTCTTTACTGTAACATATTAACTATCTGGACAGAACAGAGGAGATCTCTTTACTGTAACATATTAACTATCTGGAGAGAACAGATGAGATCTCTTTACTGTAACATATTAACTATCTGGAGAGAACAGAGGAGATCTCTTTACTGTAACATATTAACTATCTGGAGAGAACAGAGGAGATCTCTTTACTGTAACATATTAACTATCTGGAGAGAACAGAGGAGATCTCTTTACTGTAACATATTAACTATCTGGAGAGAACAGAGGAGATCTCTTTACTGTAACATATTAACTATCTGGAGAGAACAGAGGAGATCTCTTTACTGTAACATATTAACTATCTGGACAGAACAGAGGAGATCTATTTACTGTAACATATTAACTATCTGGAGAGAACAGAGGAGATCTCTTTACTGTAACATATTAACTATCTGGAGAGAACAGAGGAGATCTCTTTACTGTAACATATTAACTATCTGGAGAGAACAGAGGAGATCTCTTTACTGTAACATATTAACTATCTGGAGAGAACAGAGGAGATCTCTTTACTGTAACATATTAACTATCTGGAGAGAACAGAGGAGATCTCTTTACTGTAACATATTAACTATCTGGAGAGAACAGAGGAGATCTCTTTACTGTAACATATTAACTATCTGGACAGAACAGAGGAGATCTATTTACTGTAACATATTAACTATCTGGAGAGAACAGAGGAGATCTCTTTACTGTAACATATTAACTATCTGGAGAGAACAGAGGAGATCTCTTTACTGTAACATATTAACTATCTGGAGAGAACAGAGGAGATCTCTTTACTGTAACATATTAACTATCTGGAGAGAACAGAGGAGATCTCTTTACTGTAACATATTAACTATCTGGAGAGAACAGAGGAGATCTCTTTACTGTAACATATTAACTATCTGGAGAGAACAGAGGAGATCTCTTTACTGTAACATATTAACTATCTGGAGAGAACAGAGGAGATCTCTTTACTGTAACATATTAACTATCTGGAGAGAACAGAGGAGATCTCTTTACTGTAACATATTAACTATCTGGGGAGAACAGAGGAGATCTCTTTACTGTAACATATTAACTATCTGGAGAGAACAGAGGAGATCTCTTTACTGTAACATATTAACTATCTGGAGAGAACAGAGGAGATCTCTTTACTGTAACATATTAACTATCTGGAGAGAACAGAGGAGATCTCTTTACTGTAACATATTAACTATCTGGAGAGAACAGAGGAGATCTCTTTACTGTAACATATTAACTATCTGGAGAGAACAGAGGAGATCTCTTTACTGTAACATATTAACTATCTGGAGAGAACAGAGGAGATCTCTTTACTGTAACATATTAACTATCTGGAGAGAACAGAGGAGATATCTTTACTGTAACATATTAACTATCTGGAGAGAACAGAGGAGATCTCTTTACTGTAACATATTAACTATCTGGACAGAACAGAGGAGATCTCTTTACTGTAACATATTAACTATCTGGGGAGAACAGAGGAGATCTCTTTACTGTAACATATTAACTATCTGGGGAGAACAGAGGAGATCTCTTTACTGTAACATATTAACTATCTGGGGAGAACAGAGGAGATCTCTTTACTGTAACATATTAACTATCTGGAGAGAACAGAGGAGATCTCTTTACTGTAACATATTAACTATCTGGAGAGAACAGAGGAGATCTCTTTACTCTAACATATTAACTATCTGGAGAGAACAGAGGAGATCTCTTTACTGTAACATATTAACTATCTGGAGAGAACAGAGGAGATCTCTTTACTGTAACATATTAACTATCTGGAGAGAACAGAGGAGATCTCTTTACTGTAACATATTAACTATCTGGAGAGAACAGAGGAGATCTCTTTACTGTAACATATTAACTATCTGGAGAGAACAGAGGAGATCTCTTTACTGTAACATATTAACTATCTGGACAGAACAGAGGAGATCTCTTTACTGTAACATATTAACTATCTGGACAGAACAGAGGAGATCTCTTTACTGTAACATATTAACTATCTGGAGAGAACAGATGAGATCTCTTTACTGTAACATATTAACTATCTGGAGAGAACAGAGGAGATCTCTTTACTGTAACATATTAACTATCTGGAGAGAACAGAGGAGATCTCTTTACTGTAACATATTAACTATCTGGAGAGAACAGAGGAGATCTCTTTACTGTAACATATTAACTATCTGGAGAGAACAGAGGAGATCTCTTTACTGTAACATATTAACTATCTGGAGAGAACAGAGGAGATCTCTTTACTGTAACATATTAACTATCTGGACAGAACAGAGGAGATCTATTTACTGTAACATATTAACTATCTGGAGAGAACAGAGGAGATCTCTTTACTGTAACATATTAACTATCTGGAGAGAACAGAGGAGATCTCTTTACTGTAACATATTAACTATCTGGAGAGAACAGAGGAGATCTCTTTACTGTAACATATTAACTATCTGGAGAGAACAGAGGAGATCTCTTTACTGTAACATATTAACTATCTGGAGAGAACAGAGGAGATCTCTTTACTGTAACATATTAACTATCTGGACAGAACAGAGGAGATCTCTTTACTGTAACATATTAACTATCTGGACAGAACAGAGGAGATCTCTTTACTGTAACATATTAACTATCTGGAGAGAACAGATGAGATCTCTTTACTGTAACATATTAACTATCTGGAGAGAACAGAGGAGATCTCTTTACTGTAACATATTAACTATCTGGAGAGAACAGAGGAGATCTCTTTACTGTAACATATTAACTATCTGGAGAGAACAGAGGAGATCTCTTTACTGTAACATATTAACTATCTGGAGAGAACAGAGGAGATCTCTTTACTGTAACATATTAACTATCTGGACAGAACAGAGGAGATCTCTTTACTGTAACATATTAACTATCTGGGGAGAACAGAGGAGATCTCTTTACTGTAACATATTAACTATCTGGAGAGAACAGAGGAGATCTCTTTACTGTAACATATTAACTATCTGGACAGAACAGAGGAGATCTCTTTACTGTAACATATTAACTATCTGGAGAGAACAGAGGAGATCTCTTTACTGTAACATATTAACTATCTGGAGAGAACAGAGGAGATCTCTTTACTGTAACATATTAACTATCTGGAGAGAACAGAGGAGATCTCTTTACTGTAACATATTAACTATCTGGAGAGAACAGAGGAGATCTCTTTACTGTAACATATTAACTATCTGGACAGAACAGAGGAGATCTCTTTACTGTAACATATTAACTATCTGGAGAGAACAGAGGAGATCTCTTTACTGTAACATATTAACTATCTGGGGAGAACAGAGGAGATCTCTTTACTGTAACATATTAACTATCTGGAGAGAACAGAGGAGATCTCTTTACTGTAACATATTAACTATCTGGAGAGAACAGAGGAGATCTCTTTACTGTAACATATTAACTATCTGGAGAGAACAGAGGAGATCTCTTTACTGTAACATATTAACTATCTGGAGAGAACAGAGGAGATCTCTTTACTGTAACATATTAACTATCTGGACAGAACAGAGGAGATCTCTTTACTGTAACATATTAACTATCTGGAGAGAACAGAGGAGATCTCTTTACTGTAACATATTAACTATCTGGAGAGAACAGAGGAGATCTCTTTACTGTAACATATTAACTATCTGGAGAGAACAGAGGAGATCTCTTTACTGTAACATATTAACTATCTGGAGAGAACAGAGGAGATCTCTTTACTGTAACATATTAACTATCTGGACAGAACAGAGGAGATCTCTTTACTGTAACATATTAACTATCTGGACAGAACAGAGGAGATCTATTTACTGTAACATATTAACTATCTGGAGAGAACAGAGGAGATCTCTTTACTGTAACATATTAACTATCTGGAGAGAACAGAGGAGATCTCTTTACTGTAACATATTAACTATCTGGAGAGAACAGAGGAGATCTCTTTACTGTAACATATTAACTATCTGGAGAGAACAGAGGAGATCTCTTTACTCTAACATATTAACTATCTGGAGAGAACAGAGGAGATCTCTTTACTGTAACATATTAACTATCTGGAGAGAACAGAGGAGATCTCTTTACTGTAACATATTAACTATCTGGAGAGAACAGAGGAGATCTCTTTACTGTAACATATTAACTATCTGGAGAGAACAGAGGAGATCTCTTTACTGTAACATATTAACTATCTGGAGAGAACAGAGGAGATCTCTTTACTGTAACATATTAACTATCTGGACAGAACAGAGGAGATCTCTTTACTGTAACATATTAACTATCTGGACAGAACAGAGGAGATCTCTTTACTGTAACATATTAACTATCTGGAGAGAACAGAGGAGATCTCTTTACTGTAACATATTAACTATCTGGAGAGAACAGAGGAGATCTCTTTACTGTAACATATTAACTATCTGGAGAGAACAGAGGAGATCTCTTTACTGTAACATATTAACTATCTGGAGAGAACAGAGGAGATCTCTTTACTGTAACATATTAACTATCTGGAGAGAACAGAGGAGATCTCTTTACTGTAACATATTAACTATCTGGACAGAACAGAGGAGATCTCTTTACTGTAACATATTAACTATCTGGACAGAACAGAGGAGATCTATTTACTGTAACATATTAACTATCTGGAGAGAACAGAGGAGATCTCTTTACTGTAACATATTAACTATCTGGAGAGAACAGAGGAGATCTCTTTACTGTAACATATTAACTATCTGGAGAGAACAGAGGAGATCTCTTTACTGTAACATATTAACTATCTGGAGAGAACAGAGGAGATCTCTTTACTGTAACATATTAACTATCTGGGGAGAACAGAGGAGATCTCTTTACTGTAACATATTAACTATCTGGAGAGAACAGAGGAGATCTCTTTACTGTAACATATTAACTATCTGGACAGAACAGAGGAGATCTCTTTACTGTAACATATTAACTATCTGGACAGAACAGAGGAGATCTCTTTACTGTAACATATTAACTATCTGGAGAGAACAGAGGAGATCTCTTTACTGTAACATATTAACTATCTGGAGAGAACAGAGGAGATCTCTTTACTGTAACATATTAACTATCTGGAGAGAACAGAGGAGATCTCTTTACTGTAACATATTAACTATCTGGAGAGAACAGAGGAGATCTCTTTACTGTAACATATTAACTATCTGGAGAGAACAGAGGAGATCTCTTTACTGTAACATATTAACTATCTGGACAGAACAGAGGAGATCTCTTTACTGTAACATATTAACTATCTGGACAGAACAGAGGAGATCTATTTACTGTAACATATTAACTATCTGGAGAGAACAGAGGAGATCTCTTTACTGTAACATATTAACTATCTGGAGAGAACAGAGGAGATCTCTTTACTGTAACATATTAACTATCTGGAGAGAACAGAGGAGATCTCTTTACTGTAACATATTAACTATCTGGAGAGAACAGAGGAGATCTCTTTACTGTAACATATTAACTATCTGGGGAGAACAGAGGAGATCTCTTTACTGTAACATATTAACTATCTGGAGAGAACAGAGGAGATCTCTTTACTGTAACATATTAACTATCTGGACAGAACAGAGGAGATCTCTTTACTGTAACATATTAACTATCTGGAGAGAACAGAGGAGATCTCTTTACTGTAACATATTAACTATCTGGAGAGAACAGAGGAGATCTCTTTACTGTAACATATTAACTATCTGGAGAGAACAGAGGAGATCTCTTTACTGTAACATATTAACTATCTGGAGAGAACAGACGAGATCTCTTTACTGTAACATATTAACTATCTGGACCGAACAGAGGAGATCTCTTTACTGTAACATATTAACTATCTGGAGAGAACAGAGGAGATCTCTTTACTGTAACATATTAACTATCTGGGGAGAACAGAGGAGATCTCTTTACTGTAACATATTAACTATCTGGAGAGAACAGAGGAGATCTCTTTACTGTAACATATTAACTATCTGGAGAGAACAGAGGAGATCTCTTTACTGTAACATATTAACTATCTGGAGAGAACAGAGGAGATCTCTTTACTGTAACATATTAACTATCTGGACAGAACAGAGGAGATCTCTTTACTGTAACATATTAACTATCTGGAGAGAACAGAGGAGATCTCTTTACTGTAACATATTAACTATCTGGAGAGAACAGAGGAGATCTCTTTACTGTAACATATTAACTATCTGGAGAGAACAGAGGAGATCTCTTTACTGTAACATATTAACTATCTGGAGAGAACAGAGGAGATCTCTTTACTGTAACATATTAACTATCTGGAGAGAACAGAGGAGATCTCTTTACTGTAACATATTAACTATCTGGACAGAACAGAGGAGATCTCTTTACTGTAACATATTAACTATCTGGACAGAACAGAGGAGATCTATTTACTGTAACATATTAACTATCTGGACAGAACAGAGGAGATCTCTTTACTGTAACATATTAACTATCTGGAGAGAACAGAGGAGATCTCTTTACTGTAACATATTAACTATCTGGACAGAACAGAGGAGATCTCTTTACTGTAACATATTAACTATCTGGACAGAACAGAGGAGATCTCTTTACTGTAACATATTAACTATCTGGAGAGAACAGAGGAGATCTCTTTACTGTAACATATTAACTATCTGGACAGAACAGAGGAGATCTCTTTACTGTAACATATTAACTATCTGGACAGAACAGAGGAGATCTCTTTACTGTAACATATTAACTATCTGGAGAGAACAGAGGAGATCTCTTTACTGTAACATATTAACTATCTGGAGAGAACAGAGGAGATCTCTTTACTGTAACATATTAACTATCTGGAGAGAACAGAGGAGATCTCTTTACTGTAACATATTAACTATCTGGGGAGAACAGAGGAGATCTCTTTACTGTAACATATTAACTATCTGGAGAGAACAGAGGAGATCTCTTTACTGTAACATATTAACTATCTGGAGAGAACAGAGGAGATCTCTTTACTGTAACATATTAACTATCTGGAGAGAACAGAGGAGATCTCTTTACTGTAACATATTAACTATCTGGAGAGAACAGAGGAGATCTCTTTACTGTAACATATTAACTATCTGGAGAGAACAGAGGAGATCTCTTTACTGTAACATATTAACTATCTGGACAGAACAGAGGAGATCTCTTTACTGTAACATATTAACTATCTGGACAGAACAGAGGAGATCTCTTTACTGTAACATATTAACTATCTGGAGAGAACAGAGGAGATCTCTTTACTGTAACATATTAACTATCTGGAGAGAACAGAGGAGATCTCTTTACTGTAACATATTAACTATCTGGAGAGAACAGAGGAGATCTCTTTACTGTAACATATTAACTATCTGGAGAGAACAGAGGAGATCTCTTTACTGTAACATATTAACTATCTGGAGAGAACAGAGGAGATCTCTTTACTGTAACATATTAACTATCTGGACAGAACAGAGGAGATCTCTTTACTGTAACATATTAACTATCTGGACAGAACAGAGGAGATCTATTTACTGTAACATATTAACTATCTGGAGAGAACAGAGGAGATCTCTTTACTGTAACATATTAACTATCTGGAGAGAACAGAGGAGATCTCTTTACTGTAACATATTAACTATCTGGAGAGAACAGAGGAGATCTCTTTACTGTAACATATTAACTATCTGGAGAGAACAGAGGAGATCTCTTTACTGTAACATATTAACTATCTGGGGAGAACAGAGGAGATCTCTTTACTGTAACATATTAACTATCTGGAGAGAACAGAGGAGATCTCTTTACTGTAACATATTAACTATCTGGACAGAACAGAGGAGATCTCTTTACTGTAACATATTAACTATCTGGACAGAACAGAGGAGATCTCTTTACTGTAACATATTAACTATCTGGAGAGAACAGAGGAGATCTCTTTACTGTAACATATTAACTATCTGGAGAGAACAGAGGAGATCTCTTTACTGTAACATATTAACTATCTGGAGAGAACAGAGGAGATCTCTTTACTGTAACATATTAACTATCTGGAGAGAACAGAGGAGATCTCTTTACTGTAACATATTAACTATCTGGAGAGAACAGAGGAGATCTCTTTACTGTAACATATTAACTATCTGGACAGAACAGAGGAGATCTCTTTACTGTAACATATTAACTATCTGGACAGAACAGAGGAGATCTATTTACTGTAACATATTAACTATCTGGAGAGAACAGAGGAGATCTCTTTACTGTAACATATTAACTATCTGGAGAGAACAGAGGAGATCTCTTTACTGTAACATATTAACTATCTGGAGAGAACAGAGGAGATCTCTTTACTGTAACATATTAACTATCTGGAGAGAACAGAGGAGATCTCTTTACTGTAACATATTAACTATCTGGGGAGAACAGAGGAGATCTCTTTACTGTAACATATTAACTATCTGGAGAGAACAGAGGAGATCTCTTTACTGTAACATATTAACTATCTGGACAGAACAGAGGAGATCTCTTTACTGTAACATATTAACTATCTGGAGAGAACAGAGGAGATCTCTTTACTGTAACATATTAACTATCTGGAGAGAACAGAGGAGATCTCTTTACTGTAACATATTAACTATCTGGAGAGAACAGAGGAGATCTCTTTACTGTAACATATTAACTATCTGGAGAGAACAGACGAGATCTCTTTACTGTAACATATTAACTATCTGGACCGAACAGAGGAGATCTCTTTACTGTAACATATTAACTATCTGGAGAGAACAGAGGAGATCTCTTTACTGTAACATATTAACTATCTGGGGAGAACAGAGGAGATCTCTTTACTGTAACATATTAACTATCTGGAGAGAACAGAGGAGATCTCTTTACTGTAACATATTAACTATCTGGAGAGAACAGAGGAGATCTCTTTACTGTAACATATTAACTATCTGGAGAGAACAGAGGAGATCTCTTTACTGTAACATATTAACTATCTGGACAGAACAGAGGAGATCTCTTTACTGTAACATATTAACTATCTGGAGAGAACAGAGGAGATCTCTTTACTGTAACATATTAACTATCTGGAGAGAACAGAGGAGATCTCTTTACTGTAACATATTAACTATCTGGAGAGAACAGAGGAGATCTCTTTACTGTAACATATTAACTATCTGGAGAGAACAGAGGAGATCTCTTTACTGTAACATATTAACTATCTGGAGAGAACAGAGGAGATCTCTTTACTGTAACATATTAACTATCTGGACAGAACAGAGGAGATCTCTTTACTGTAACATATTAACTATCTGGACAGAACAGAGGAGATCTATTTACTGTAACATATTAACTATCTGGACAGAACAGAGGAGATCTCTTTACTGTAACATATTAACTATCTGGAGAGAACAGAGGAGATCTCTTTACTGTAACATATTAACTATCTGGACAGAACAGAGGAGATCTCTTTACTGTAACATATTAACTATCTGGACAGAACAGAGGAGATCTCTTTACTGTAACATATTAACTATCTGGAGAGAACAGAGGAGATCTCTTTACTGTAACATATTAACTATCTGGACAGAACAGAGGAGATCTCTTTACTGTAACATATTAACTATCTGGACAGAACAGAGGAGATCTCTTTACTGTAACATATTAACTATCTGGAGAGAACAGAGGAGATCTCTTTACTGTAACATATTAACTATCTGGAGAGAACAGAGGAGATCTCTTTACTGTAACATATTAACTATCTGGAGAGAACAGAGGAGATCTCTTTACTGTAACATATTAACTATCTGGGGAGAACAGAGGAGATCTCTTTACTGTAACATATTAACTATCTGGAGAGAACAGAGGAGATCTCTTTACTGTAACATATTAACTATCTGGAGAGAACAGAGGAGATCTCTTTACTGTAACATATTAACTATCTGGAGAGAACAGAGGAGATCTCTTTACTGTAACATATTAACTATCTGGAGAGAACAGAGGAGATCTCTTTACTGTAACATATTAACTATCTGGAGAGAACAGAGGAGATCTCTTTACTGTAACATATTAACTATCTGGACAGAACAGAGGAGATCTCTTTACTGTAACATATTAACTATCTGGACAGAACAGAGGAGATCTATTTACTGTAACATATTAACTATCTGGACAGAACAGAGGAGATCTCTTTACTGTAACATATTAGCTATCTGGAGAGAACAGAGGAGATCTCTTTACTGTAACATATTAACTATCTGGACAGAACAGAGGAGATCTCTTTACTGTAACATATTAACTATCTGGAGAGAACAGAGGAGATCTCTTTACTGTAACATATTAACTATCTGGACAGAACAGAGGAGATCTCTTTACTGTAACATATTAACTATCTGGACAGAACAGAGGAGATCTCTTTACTGTAACATATTAACTACCTGGAGAGAACAGAGGAGATCTCTTTACTGTAACATATTAACTATCTGGACAGAACAGAGGAGATCTCTTTACTGTAACATATTAACTATCTGGACAGAACAGAGGAGATCTCTTTACTGTAACATATTAACTATCTGGAGAGAACAGAGGAGATCTCTTTACTGTAACATATTAACTATCTGGAGAGAACAGAGGAGATCTCTTTACTGTAACATATTAACTATCTGGAGAGAACAGAGGAGATCTCTTTACTGTAACATATTAACTATCTGGAGAGAACAGAGGAGATCTCTTTACTGTAACATATTAACTATCTGGAGAGAACAGAGGAGATCTCTTTACTGTAACATATTAACTATCTGGAGAGAACAGAGGAGATCTCTTTACTGTAACATATTAACTATCTGGAGAGAACAGAGGAGATCTCTTTACTGTAACATATTAACTATCTGGAGAGAACAGAGGAGATCTCTTTACTGTAACATATTAACTATCTGGACAGAACAGAGGAGATCTCTTTACTGTAACATATTAACTATCTGGAGAGAACAGAGGAGATCTCTTTACTGTAACATATTAACTATCTGGAGAGAACAGAGGAGATCTCTTTACTGTAACATATTAACTATCTGGAGAGAACAGAGGAGATCTCTTTACTGTAACATATTAACTATCTGGAGAGAACAGAGGAGATCTCTTTACTGTAACATATTAACTATCTGGAGAGAACAGAGGAGATCTCTTTACTGTAACATATTAACTATCTGGAGAGAACAGAGGAGATCTCTTTACTGTAACATATTAACTATCTGGAGAGAACAGAGGAGATCTCTTTACTGTAACATATTAACTATCTGGAGAGAACAGAGGAGATCTCTTTACTGTAACATATTAACTATCTGGACAGAACAGAGGAGATCTCTTTACTGTAACATATTAACTATCTGGGGAGAACAGAGGAGATCTCTTTACTGTAACATATTAACTATCTGGGGAGAACAGAGGAGATCTCTTTACTGTAACATATTAACTATCTGGAGAGAACAGAGGAGATCTCTTTACTGTAACATATTAACTATCTGGAGAGAACAGAGGAGATCTCTTTACTGTAACATATTAACTATCTGGAGAGAACAGAGGAGATCTCTTTACTGTAACATATTAACTATCTGGACAGAACAGAGGAGATCTCTTTACTGTAACATATTAACTATCTGGAGAGAACAGAGGAGATCTCTTTACTGTAACATATTAACTATCTGGAGAGAACAGAGGAGATCTCTTTACTGTAACATATTAACTATCTGGAGAGAACAGAGGAGATCTCTTTACTGTAACATATTAACTATCTGGACAGAACAGAGGAGATCTATTTACTGTAACATATTAACTATCTGGAGAGAACAGAGGAGATCTCTTTACTGTAACATATTAACTATCTGGAGAGAACAGAGGAGATCTCTTTACTGTAACATATTAACTATCTGGAGAGAACAGAGGAGATCTCTTTACTGTAACATATTAACTATCTGGAGAGAACAGAGGAGATCTCTTTACTGTAACATATTAACTATCTGGAGAGAACAGAGGAGATCTCTTTACTGTAACATATTAACTATCTGGAGAGAACAGAGGAGATCTCTTTACTGTAACATATTAACTATCTGGAGAGAACAGAGGAGATCTCTTTACTGTAACATATTAACTATCTGGAGAGAACAGAGGAGATCTCTTTACTGTAACATATTAACTATCTGGAGAGAACAGAGGAGATCTCTTTACTGTAACATATTAACTATCTGGACAGAACAGAGGAGATCTCTTTACTGTAACATATTAACTATCTGGACAGAACAGAGGAGATCTCTTTACTGTAACATATTAGCTATCTGGGGAGAACAGAGGAGATCTCTTTACTGTAACATATTAGCTATCTGGGGAGAACAGAGGAGATCTCTTTACTGTAACATATTAACTATCTGGGGAGAACAGAGGAGATCTCTTTACTGTAACATATTAACTATCTGGGGAGAACAGAGGAGATCTCTTTACTGTAACATATTAACTATCTGGAGAGAACAGAGGAGATCTCTTTACTGTAACATATTAACTATCTGGAGAGAACAGAGGAGATCTCTTTACTCTAACATATTAACTATCTGGAGAGAACAGAGGAGATCTCTTTACTGTAACATATTAACTATCTGGAGAGAACAGAGGAGATCTCTTTACTGTAACATATTAACTATCTGGAGAGAACAGAGGAGATCTCTTTACTGTAACATATTAACTATCTGGAGAGAACAGAGGAGATCTCTTTACTGTAACATATTAACTATCTGGAGAGAACAGAGTAGATCTCTTTACTGTAACATATTAACTATCTGGACAGAACAGAGGAGATCTCTTTACTGTAACATATTAACTATCTGGACAGAACAGAGGAGATCTCTTTACTGTAACATATTAACTATCTGGAGAGAACAGATGAGATCTCTTTACTGTAACATATTAACTATCTGGAGAGAACAGAGGAGATCTCTTTACTGTAACATATTAACTATCTGGAGAGAACAGAGGAGATCTCTTTACTGTAACATATTAACTATCTGGAGAGAACAGAGGAGATCTCTTTACTGTAACATATTAACTATCTGGAGAGAACAGAGGAGATCTCTTTACTGTAACATATTAACTATCTGGAGAGAACAGAGGAGATCTCTTTACTGTAACATATTAACTATCTGGACAGAACAGAGGAGATCTATTTACTGTAACATATTAACTATCTGGAGAGAACAGAGGAGATCTCTTTACTGTAACATATTAACTATCTGGAGAGAACAGAGGAGATCTCTTTACTGTAACATATTAACTATCTGGAGAGAACAGAGGAGATCTCTTTACTGTAACATATTAACTATCTGGAGAGAACAGAGGAGATCTCTTTACTGTAACATATTAACTATCTGGAGAGAACAGAGGAGATCTCTTTACTGTAACATATTAACTATCTGGAGAGAACAGAGGAGATCTCTTTACTGTAACATATTAACTATCTGGAGAGAACAGAGGAGATCTCTTTACTGTAACATATTAACTATCTGGAGAGAACAGAGGAGATCTCTTTACTGTAACATATTAACTATCTGGGGAGAACAGAGGAGATCTCTTTACTGTAACATATTAACTATCTGGAGAGAACAGAGGAGATCTCTTTACTGTAACATATTAACTATCTGGAGAGAACAGAGGAGATCTCTTTACTGTAACATATTAACTATCTGGAGAGAACAGAGGAGATCTCTTTACTGTAACATATTAACTATCTGGAGAGAACAGAGGAGATCTCTTTACTGTAACATATTAACTATCTGGAGAGAACAGAGGAGATCTCTTTACTGTAACATATTAACTATCTGGAGAGAACAGAGGAGATCTCTTTACTGTAACATATTAACTATCTGGAGAGAACAGAGGAGATCTCTTTACTGTAACATATTAACTATCTGGAGAGAACAGAGGAGATCTCTTTACTGTAACATATTAACTATCTGGAGAGAACAGAGGAGATCTCTTTACTGTAACATATTAACTATCTGGAGAGAACAGAGGAGATATCTTTACTGTAACATATTAACTATCTGGAGAGAACAGAGGAGATCTCTTTACTGTAACATATTAACTATCTGGACAGAACAGAGGAGATCTCTTTACTGTAACATATTAACTATCTGGGGAGAACAGAGGAGATCTCTTTACTGTAACATATTAACTATCTGGGGAGAACAGAGGAGATCTCTTTACTGTAACATATTAACTATCTGGGGAGAACAGAGGAGATCTCTTTACTGTAACATATTAACTATCTGGAGAGAACAGAGGAGATCTCTTTACTGTAACATATTAACTATCTGGAGAGAACAGAGGAGATCTCTTTACTCTAACATATTAACTATCTGGAGAGAACAGAGGAGATCTCTTTACTGTAACATATTAACTATCTGGAGAGAACAGAGGAGATCTCTTTACTGTAACATATTAACTATCTGGAGAGAACAGAGGAGATCTCTTTACTGTAACATATTAACTATCTGGAGAGAACAGAGGAGATCTCTTTACTGTAACATATTAACTATCTGGAGAGAACAGAGGAGATCTCTTTACTGTAACATATTAACTATCTGGACAGAACAGAGGAGATCTCTTTACTGTAACATATTAACTATCTGGACAGAACAGAGGAGATCTCTTTACTGTAACATATTAACTATCTGGAGAGAACAGATGAGATCTCTTTACTGTAACATATTAACTATCTGGAGAGAACAGAGGAGATCTCTTTACTGTAACATATTAACTATCTGGAGAGAACAGAGGAGATCTCTTTACTGTAACATATTAACTATCTGGAGAGAACAGAGGAGATCTCTTTACTGTAACATATTAACTATCTGGAGAGAACAGAGGAGATCTCTTTACTGTAACATATTAACTATCTGGAGAGAACAGAGGAGATCTCTTTACTGTAACATATTAACTATCTGGACAGAACAGAGGAGATCTATTTACTGTAACATATTAACTATCTGGAGAGAACAGAGGAGATCTCTTTACTGTAACATATTAACTATCTGGAGAGAACAGAGGAGATCTCTTTACTGTAACATATTAACTATCTGGAGAGAACAGAGGAGATCTCTTTACTGTAACATATTAACTATCTGGAGAGAACAGAGGAGATCTCTTTACTGTAACATATTAACTATCTGGAGAGAACAGAGGAGATCTCTTTACTGTAACATATTAACTATCTGGACAGAACAGAGGAGATCTCTTTACTGTAACATATTAACTATCTGGACAGAACAGAGGAGATCTCTTTACTGTAACATATTAACTATCTGGAGAGAACAGATGAGATCTCTTTACTGTAACATATTAACTATCTGGAGAGAACAGAGGAGATCTCTTTACTGTAACATATTAACTATCTGGAGAGAACAGAGGAGATCTCTTTACTGTAACATATTAACTATCTGGAGAGAACAGAGGAGATCTCTTTACTGTAACATATTAACTATCTGGAGAGAACAGAGGAGATCTCTTTACTGTAACATATTAACTATCTGGACAGAACAGAGGAGATCTCTTTACTGTAACATATTAACTATCTGGGGAGAACAGAGGAGATCTCTTTACTGTAACATATTAACTATCTGGAGAGAACAGAGGAGATCTCTTTACTGTAACATATTAACTATCTGGACAGAACAGAGGAGATCTCTTTACTGTAACATATTAACTATCTGGAGAGAACAGAGGAGATCTCTTTACTGTAACATATTAACTATCTGGAGAGAACAGAGGAGATCTCTTTACTGTAACATATTAACTATCTGGAGAGAACAGAGGAGATCTCTTTACTGTAACATATTAACTATCTGGAGAGAACAGAGGAGATCTCTTTACTGTAACATATTAACTATCTGGACAGAACAGAGGAGATCTCTTTACTGTAACATATTAACTATCTGGAGAGAACAGAGGAGATCTCTTTACTGTAACATATTAACTATCTGGGGAGAACAGAGGAGATCTCTTTACTGTAACATATTAACTATCTGGAGAGAACAGAGGAGATCTCTTTACTGTAACATATTAACTATCTGGAGAGAACAGAGGAGATCTCTTTACTGTAACATATTAACTATCTGGAGAGAACAGAGGAGATCTCTTTACTGTAACATATTAACTATCTGGAGAGAACAGAGGAGATCTCTTTACTGTAACATATTAACTATCTGGAGAGAACAGAGGAGATCTCTTTACTGTAACATATTAACTATCTGGAGAGAACAGAGGAGATCTCTTTACTGTAACATATTAACTATCTGGAGAGAACAGAGGAGATCTCTTTACTGTAACATATTAACTATCTGGACAGAACAGAGGAGATCTCTTTACTGTAACATATTAACTATCTGGAGAGAACAGAGGAGATCTCTTTACTGTAACATATTAACTATCTGGAGAGAACAGAGGAGATCTCTTTACTGTAACATATTAACTATCTGGAGAGAACAGAGGAGATCTCTTTACTGTAACATATTAACTATCTGGAGAGAACAGAGGAGATCTCTTTACTGTAACATATTAACTATCTGGACAGAACAGAGGAGATCTCTTTACTGTAACATATTAACTATCTGGACAGAACAGAGGAGATCTATTTACTGTAACATATTAACTATCTGGAGAGAACAGAGGAGATCTCTTTACTGTAACATATTAACTATCTGGAGAGAACAGAGGAGATCTCTTTACTGTAACATATTAACTATCTGGAGAGAACAGAGGAGATCTCTTTACTGTAACATATTAACTATCTGGAGAGAACAGAGGAGATCTCTTTACTCTAACATATTAACTATCTGGAGAGAACAGAGGAGATCTCTTTACTGTAACATATTAACTATCTGGAGAGAACAGAGGAGATCTCTTTACTGTAACATATTAACTATCTGGAGAGAACAGAGGAGATCTCTTTACTGTAACATATTAACTATCTGGAGAGAACAGAGGAGATATCTTTACTGTAACATATTAACTATCTGGAGAGAACAGAGGAGATCTCTTTACTGTAACATATTAACTATCTGGACAGAACAGAGGAGATCTCTTTACTGTAACATATTAACTATCTGGACAGAACAGAGGAGATCTCTTTACTGTAACATATTAACTATCTGGAGAGAACAGAGGAGATCTCTTTACTGTAACATATTAACTATCTGGAGAGAACAGAGGAGATCTCTTTACTGTAACATATTAACTATCTGGAGAGAACAGAGGAGATCTCTTTACTGTAACATATTAACTATCTGGAGAGAACAGAGGAGATCTCTTTACTGTAACATATTAACTATCTGGAGAGAACAGAGGAGATCTCTTTACTGTAACATATTAACTATCTGGAGAGAACAGAGGAGATCTCTTTACTGTAACATATTAACTATCTGGAGAGAACAGAGGAGATCTCTTTACTGTAACATATTAACTATCTGGAGAGAACAGAGGAGATCTCTTTACTGTAACATATTAACTATCTGGACAGAACAGAGGAGATCTCTTTACTGTAACATATTAACTATCTGGGGAGAACAGAGGAGATCTCTTTACTGTAACATATTAACTATCTGGGGAGAACAGAGGAGATCTCTTTACTGTAACATATTAACTATCTGGAGAGAACAGAGGAAATCTCTTTACTGTAACATATTAACTATCTGGAGAGAACAGAGGGGATCTCTTTACTGTAACATATTAACTATCTGGAGAGAACAGAGGAGATCTCTTTACTGTAACATATTAACTATCTGGAGAGAACAGAGGAGATCTCTTTACTGTAACATATTAACTATCTGGAGAGAACAGAGGAGATCTCTTTACTGTAACATATTAACTATCTGGAGAGAACAGAGGAGATCTCTTTACTGTAACATATTAACTATCTGGAGAGAACAGAGGAGATCTCTTTACTGTAACATATTAACTATCTGGACAGAACAGAGGAGATCTCTTTACTGTAACATATTAACTATCTGGACAGAACAGAGTAGATCTCTTTACTGTAACATATCAACTATCTGGAGAGAACAGAGGAGATCTCTTTACTGTAACATATTAACTATCTGGACAGAACAGAGGAGATCTCTTTACTGTAACATATTAAAACCTTTTGTCAATCTAGGGGGTGCTCTTTCCACTTTGGAAAATATCGTCTCCAAATTAAACTGCCTCATACTCAATTCTTGCTCGTACAATATGCATATTATTATTACTATTGGATAGAAAACACTCTCTAGTTTCTAAAACCGTTTGAATTATTTCTCTGAGTGAAACAGAAGTCATTCTGCAGCTCACTTCCTGTCAAGAAGTGAGATTTCTGAAATTGAGGTCTCTGTTCCAGGGTCGGTTTATAAATTCCCTTATAAGGAATGGGGCTACATGCACTGCATACGCCTTCCCCTAGATGTCAGTAAGCGGTGAGACTTTGAATGGAGCGGATAGCACCATCTGGGGGAGTATAAAACCTCTTGGAACGGAAGTATCGACCTTTTCGACGAGGCGCCTGACGCAGCAGGGACACCGGCATGGCTTCTTCAAAAGGTTTCGGTTTAGCAGTTCTATATCTCCGGCTCTGATTTAATTTGTTTTTTGTCTTAAAAACTTCATAAGGTAGTTAATTTAAACCGACTTATAGCAGTTTATAGCAGTTTATTGCGATTTTCCTGGATATCTTTGTGACGCGCTTTCACAAGTTGGACACCTCTCCAGTGGGTGGCTAACGTTAGCGGCTATTTCGACAGGACAAGAGGACATCTTTCAACCCAAAGACGATTGTTCTGGAGAAAGGACACCTTGCCCAAGATT
>NC_092114.1:14590865-14598365 GCF_045679555.1 Salvelinus alpinus | reverse complement strand
ACACACACACACACACATACACACACACACACAGACACACACACACACACACACGTAACTTTCCTCTTGTGTTTGGCATCTCTCTAACAGGTCTCAACGCTAAGATATCATGAAGAGAAGAGAACGATGGCAGGATATTTAAACCCCTAACAACATTACCAGGATATTTAAAAGATGGGAGAGAAGGTGAAGCAGAGGGAGAAGGGAAGGGGGAATGAGACAAGCAGAAGGCTGCTCTACACAGAGACATACGAGCCTGATTCTCCTCGGTCTGTGGCTAATGTTCGAGATGTACAGGGAACTGCCAAGATAAACTGTCATGTCTAGGCAAACAAGCAATGCACAAGTCTACACACACACACACACACACACACACACACACACACACACACACACACACACACACACACACACACACACACACACACACACACACACACACACACACACACACACACACACACACACACACGCGCAACCCTATCCCAAACCTTAACTCGAAGCCATTTGTAATGAATGCCTAAATGGAACCGAGCGAGGCGCCGACGCCAGCAACAGCAGATGGTTCAACATGCAGGTGACAACTCAGGGTGGCAAAAATAACTGATACATTTTAGGTTTGGAGAAAGTCCACTGAAGAAGACAGTTACAGTGGTGATGATATGTCAGTTACAGTGGTGATGATATGTCAGTTAGAGTGGTGATGATATGTCTGTTACAGTGGTGATGATATGTCAGTTACAGTGGTGATGATATGTCTGTTACAGTGGTGATGATATGTCTGTTACAGTGGTGATGATATGTCAGTTACAGCGGTGATGATATGTCAGTTACAGTGGTGATGATATGTCTGTTACAGTGGTGATGATATGTCAGTTACAGTGGTGATGATATGTCAGTTACAGTGGTGATGATATGTCTGTTACAGTGGTGATGATATGTCAGTTACAGTGGTGATGATATGTCTGTTACAGTGGTGATGATATGTCAGTTACAGTGGTGATGATATGTCAGTTACAGTGGTGATGATATGTCTGTTACAGCGGTGATGATATGTCAGTTACAGCGGTGATGATATGTCAGTTACAGCGGTGATGATATGTCAGTTACAGTGGTGATGATATGTCAGCTACAGTCTGTTACAGTGGTGATGATATGTCAGTTACAGTGGTGATGATATGTCTGTTACAGCGGTAATGATATGTCAGTTACAGCGGTGATGATATGTCAGTTACATTGGTGATGATATGTCTGGTACAGTGGTGATGATATGTCTGTTACAGTGGTGATGATATGTCTGTTACAGTGGTGATGATATGTCTGTTACAGTGGTGATGATATGTCTGGTACAGTGGTGATGATATGTCTGTTACAGTGGTGATGATATGTCTGTTACAGTGGTGATGATATGTCAGTTACAGTGGTGATGATATGTCAGTTACAGTGGTGATGATATATCTGTTACAGCGGTGATGATATGTCAGTTACAGTGGTGATGATATGTCTGTTACAGTGGTGATGATATGTCAGTTACAGTGGTGATGATATGTCAGTTACAGTGGTGATGATATGTCTGTTACAGTGGTGATGATATGTCAGTTACAGTGGTGATGATATGTCAGTTACAGTGGTGATGATATGTCTGTTACAGCGGTGATGATATGTCAGTTACAGCGGTGATGATATGTCTGTTACAGCGGTGATGATATGTCAGTTACAGTGGTGATGATATGTCTGTTACAGTGGTGATGATATGTCAGTTACAGTGGTGATGATATGTCAGTTACAGTGGTGATGATATGTCTGTTACAGTGGTGATGATATGTCAGTTACAGCGGTGATGATATGTCTGTTACAGCGGTGATGATATGTCAGTTACAGTGGTGATGATATGTCAGTTACAGCGGTGATGATATGTCTGTTACAGTGGTGATGATATGTCAGTTACAGTGGTGATGATATGTCAGTTACAGTGGTGATGATATGTCTGTTACAGTGGTGATGATATGTCTGTTACAGCGGTGATGATATGTCAGTTACAGTGGTGATGATATGTCAGCTACAGTCTGTTACAGTGGTGATGATATGTCTGTTACAGCGGTAATGATATGTCAGTTACAGCGGTGATGATATGTCAGTTACATTGGTGATGATATGTCTGGTACAGCGGTGATGATATGTCTGTTACAGTGGTGATGATATGTCTGTTACAGTGGTGATGATATGTCTGTTACAGTGGTGATGATATGTCTGTTACAGTGGTGATGATATGTCAGTTACAGTGGTGATGATATGTCTGTTACAGTGGTGATGATATGTCAGTTACAGTGGTGATGATATGTCAGTTACAGTGGTGATGATATGTCAGTTACAGTGGTGATGATATGTCAGGTACAGTCAGTTACAGTGGTGATGATATGTCAGCTACAGTCTGTTACAGTGGTGATGATATGTCTGTTACAGCGGTAATGATATGTCAGTTACAGCGGTGATGATATGTCAGTTACATTGGTGATGATATGTCTGTTACAGTGGTGATGATATGTCAGTTACAGTGGTGATGATATGTCAGCTACAGTCTGTTACAGTGGTGATGATATGTCAGTTACAGTGGTGATGATATGTCAGTTACAGTGGTGATGATATGTCTGTTACAGCGGTGATGATATGTCAGTTACAGTGGTGATGATATGTCAGTTACAGTGGTGATGATATGTCAGTTACAGTGGTGATGATATGTCAGTTACAGTGGTGATGATATGTCTGTTACAGCGGTGATGATATGTCAGTTACAGTGGTGATGATATGTCAGTTACAGTGGTGATGATATGTCAGTTACAGTGGTGATGATATGTCTGTTACAGCGGTGATGATATGTCAGTTACAGCGGTGATGATATGTCAGTTACAGTGGTGATGATATGTCTGTTACAGTGGTGATGATATGTCTCTTACAGCGGTGATGATATGTCAGTTACAGTGGTGATGATATGTCAGCTACAGTCTGTTACAGTGGTGATGATATGTCTGTTACAGTGGTGATGATATGTCAGTTACAGTGGTGATGATATGTCTGTTACAACGGTAATGATGTCAGTTACAGCGGTGATGATATGTCAGTTACATTGGTGATGATATGTCAGCTACAGTCTGTTACAGTGGTGATGATATGTCAGTTACAGTGGTGATGATATGTCTGTTACAACGGTAATGATGTCAGTTACAGCGGTGATGATATGTCAGTTACAGTGGTGATGATATGTCAGTTACAGTGGTGATGATATGTCAGTTACAGCGGTGATGATATGTCAGTTACAGTGGTGATGATATGTCAGTTACAGTGGTGATGATATGTCAGTTACAGTGGTGATGATATGTCTGTTACAGCGGTGATGCTATGTCAGTTACAGTGGTGATGATATGTCTGTTACAGCGGTGATGATATGTCAGTTACAGTGGTGATGATATGTCAGTTACAGTGGTGATGCTATGTCAGTTACAGTGGTGATGATATGTCTGTTACAGCGGTAATGATATGTCAGTTACAGCGGTGATGATATGTCAGTTACATTGGTGATGATATGTCTGGTACAGTGGTGATGATATGTCTGTTACAGTGGTGATGATATGTCTGGTACAGTGGTGATGATATGTCTGTTACAGTGGTGATGATATGTCAGTTACAGTGGTGATGATATGTCAGTTACAGTGGTGATGATATGTCTGTTACAGCGGTAATGATATGTCAGTTACAGTGGTGATGATATGTCAGTTACATTGGTGATGATATGTCAGTTACAGTGATGATGATATGTCTGTTACAGTGATGATGATAGGTCTGTTACAGTGGTGATGATATGTCTGTTACAGTGGTGATGATATGCCAGTTACAGTGGCGATGAAATGTCAGTTACAGTCTGTTACAGTGGTGATGATATGTCTGTTACAGTGGTGATGATATGTCAGTTACAGTGGTGATGATATGTCTGTTACAGTGGTGATGATATGTCTGTTACAGTGGTGATTACATTTACATTACATTATATGTTACAGTGGTGATGATATGTCTGTTACAGCGGTGATGATATGTCTGGTACAGTGGTGATGATATGTCTGTTACAGTGGTGATATGTCTGGTACAGTGGTGATGATATGTCTGTTACAGCGGTGATGATATGTCAGTTACAGCGGTGATGATATGTCTGGTACAGTGGTGATGATATGTCTGTTACAGCGGTGATGATATGTCAGTTACAGTGGTGATGATATGTCTGTTACAGTGGTGATGATATGTCAGTTACAGTGGTGATGATATGTCCGTTACAGTGGTGATGATATGTCAGTTACAGTGGTGATGATATGTCTGGTACAGTGGTGATGATATGTCAGTTACAGTGGTGATGATATGTCAGTTACAGTGGTGATGATATGTCTGGTACAGTCAGTTACAGTGGTGATGATATGTTTGGTACAGTCAGTTACAGTGGTGATGATATGTCTGTTACAGTCAGTTACAGTGGTGATGATATGTCTGGTACAGTCAGTTACAGTGGTGATGATATGTCTGTTACAGTCAGTTACAGTGGTGATGATATGTCTGTTACAGTCAGTTACAGTGGTGATGATATGTCTGGTACAGTCAGTTACAGTGGTGATGATATGTCTGGTACAGTCAGTTACAGTGGTGATGATATGTCTGGTACAGTCAGTTACAGTGGTGATGATATGTCAGGTACAGTCAGTTACAGTGGTGATGATATGTCTGGTACAGTCAGTTACAGTGGTGATGATATGTCTGGTACAGTCAGTTACAGTGGTGATGATATGTCTGTTACAGTCAGTTACAGTGGTGATGATATGTCTGGTACAGTCAGTTACAGTGGTGATGATATGTCTGTTACAGTGGTGATGATATGTCAGGTACAGTCAGTTACAGTGGTGATGATATGTCAGGTACAGTCAGTTACAGTGGTGATGATATGTCTGTTACAGTCAGTTACAGTGGTGATGATATGTCTGTTACAGTCAGTTACAGTGGTGATGATATGTCTGTTACAGTCAGTTACAGTGGTGATGATATGTCTGTTACAGTGGTGATGATATGTCAGGTACAGTCAGTTACAGTGGTGATGATATGTCAGGTACAGTCAGTTACAGTGGTGATGATATGTCAGGTACAGTCAGTTACAGTGGTGATGATATGTCTGTTACAGTCAGTTACAGTGGTGATGATATGTCAGGTACAGTCAGTTACAGTGGTGATGATATGTCAGGTACAGTCAGTTACAGTGGTGATGATATGTCGGTTACAGTCAGTTACAGTGGTGATGATATGTCAGGTACAGTCAGTTACAGTGGTGATGATATGTCAGGTACAGTCAGTTACAGTGGTGATGATATGTCAGGTACAGTCAGTTACAGTGGTGATGATATGTCTGTTACAGTCAGTTACAGTGGTGATGATATGTCTGGTACAGTCAGTTACAGTGGTGATGATATGTCTGTTACAGTCAGTTACAGTGGTGATGATATGTCAGGTACAGTCAGTTACAGTGGTGATGATATGTCAGGTACAGTCAGTTACAGTGGTGATGATATGTCTGTTACAGTCAGTTACAGTGGTGATGATATGTCAGGTACAGTCAGTTACAGTGGTGATGATATGTCAGGTACAGTCAGTTACAGTGGTGATGATATGTCTGTTACAGTCAGTTACAGTGGTGATGATATGTCAGGTACAGTCAGTTACAGTGGTGATGATATGTCAGGTACAGTCAGTTACAGTGGTGATGATATGTCTGTTACAGTCAGTTACAGTGGTGATGATATGTCAGGTACAGTCAGTTACAGTGGTGATGATATGTCAGGTACAGTCAGTTACAGTGCTGATGATATGTCTGTTACAGTCAGTTACAGTGGTGATGATATGTCAGGTACAGTCAGTTACAGTGGTGATGATATGTCAGGTACAGTCAGTTACAGTGGTGATGATATGTCTGTTACAGTCAGTTACAGTGGTGATGATATGTCAGGTACAGTCAGTTACAGTGGTGATGATATGTCAGGTACAGTCAGTTACAGTGGTGATGATATGTCTGTTACAGTCAGTTACAGTGGTGATGATATGTCAGGTACAGTCAGTTACAGTGGTGATGATATGTCAGGTACAGTCAGTTACAGTGGTGATGATATGTCTGTTACAGTCAGTTACAGTGGTGATGATATGTCAGGTACAGTCAGTTACAGTGGTGATGATATGTCAGGTACAGTCAGTTACAGTGGTGATGATATGTCTGTTACAGTCAGTTACAGTGGTGATGATATGTCAGGTACAGTCAGTTACAGTGGTGATGATATGTCAGGTACAGTCAGTTACAGTGGTGATGATATGTCAGGTACAGTCAGTTACAGTGGTGATGATATGTCAGGTACAGTCAGTTACAGTGGTGATGATATGTCAGGTACAGTCAGTTACAGTGGTGATGATATGTCTGTTACAGTCAGTTACAGTGGTGATGATATGTCAGGTACAGTCAGTTACAGTGGTGATGATATGTCAGGTACAGTCAGTTACAGTGGTGATGATATGTCAGGTACAGTCAGTTACAGTGGTGATGATATGTCTGTTACAGTCAGTTACAGTGGTGATGATATGTCAGGTACAGTCAGTTACAGTGGTGATGATATGTCAGGTACAGTCAGTTACAGTGGTGATGATATGTCAGGTACAGTCAGTTACAGTGGTGATGATATGTCAGGTACAGTCAGTTACAGTGGTGATGATATGTCTGTTACAGTCAGTTACAGTGGTGATGATATGTCTGGTACAGTCAGTTACAGTGGTGATGATATGTCTGTTACAGTCAGTTACAGTGGTGATGATATGTCAGGTACAGTCAGTTACAGTGGTGATGATATGTCAGGTACAGTCAGTTACAGTGGTGATGATATGTCTGTTACAGTCAGTTACAGTGGTGATGATATGTCAGGTACAGTCAGTTACAGTGGTGATGATATGTCAGGTACAGTCAGTTACAGTGGTGATGATATGTCTGTTACAGTGGTGATGATATGTCAGGTACAGTCAGTTACAGTGGTGATGATATGTCTGTTACAGTCAGTTACAGTGGTGATGATATGTCTGTTACAGTCAGTTACAGTGGTGATGATATGTCTGTTACAGTCAGTTACAGTGGTGATGATATGTCTGGTACAGTCAGTTACAGTGGTGATGATATGTCTGTTACAGTGGTGATGATATGTCAGGTACAGTCAGTTACAGTGGTGATGATATGTCTGTTACAGTCAGTTACAGTGGTGATGATATGTCTGTTACAGTCAGTTACAGTGGTGATGATATGTCTGTTACAGTCAGTTACAGTGGTGATGATATGTCTGTTACAGTCAGTTACAGTGGTGATGATATGTCAGGTACAGTCAGTTACAGTAACATCTGTAACATGAATTGCAGCAGACAAAAGAGAGCCATATTTGACAAATC